>NC_074707.1:50224887-50524887 GCF_024334085.1 Lutzomyia longipalpis
TGAGCTTGGGGCATTTAATTAAAATAAACATTAGAGAAAGAGATGAATTGAAGGTATATATACCGGGAGAATATACTTTCAAGGAGAATATTCTTTCGGGAAAACCACCCGGGAAAAAAGATGGAATATCCTTGGGGTTTGGAGATGTGAGGAAAAATGCAATTAACTGCAGAAACTGCAGCGAATAGGATCCTTACGGCAATTTTCCTCATATTGCAAGGACAATTGCTTCTATGGCTAAAAGCTCTTTGCCTTCTACCTACATACATATACATTCTCTCGGTCGTCACATCGTGTGCTTCTTGTTTCAAAGAGCTTTTCGTTGAGGTGAACAGCAAGATAAAGGGAAAACTTTTAAGATTTGGTCACAGAATTTTTCTTTCACGCAGCAAAACTCCGTAAATCAAATTGAAAAGTTTTCAATGATGGGTGGGCGAGAGGGAGGTGAATGTTTCTAAACACCTGATTTATATGTTAAATGTCACGTAATTGACTTACACAGCAATGATGGGGGGAGAGGGGGCAAGAAAGGAATATCAGCGGGTGGTTATTTTGGTGTTATTTCATCTCACACCACCCTCTTGTTGTCTTGGGGTGAGCTTTCGCCGGGAAAAGCCTCCAAAACCTATAAAGGCAGAAAGGGAGAAAAAATATAAACCCCAAATATATCGAAGAAAATTGTGGCGAGACAGAGAAATGTGAGACGGAGGGTGGATGGTGCGAGAAAGAAAAGAAAATCGCCCATTGATAGAGTCCAATTGTCGAGGGGGGAGCCTCCCTATCATTCCACGTCGTATTTCTCAATCCCCTCACCACGCCCCACCCTGTGAATGTCGCCCCTTTTGTTGTCCCGGCTGTCCCCCACAGCATTTTCCACATTGTGGAGGGAAAAACACAAGACATCTCAATACATAGCTCACAAGTGCTGGGAATTGACCCTCGCCAGATTTCTTCCTTAAATATAATACAGTGTCAATCATAAAATGGTCCACAATTTATTATTTTGCCTTTCACGTGGGGGATGAAAAGGCGCCCCCGTCTCCTGACCCCTCAAACAATGATCACAGAGAGTTTCTCGGCAGAAGGTGAAGAACATGATGGTGAAATAAATTGTCTATGAACCTTTTGCCACCATCCGCCCCCTTTCTCAATTTCCCCCATATCTCCCTCAACATTGTATATTGCTTCCTCCACCCTTTTGCAACCCCCTCCACCAGCACAACCAACACACCCCGCACATTTACAGTGAAATTGGAGTTGAAACTAAAGGAAATTTTGTAGATTAAATTTAGTTTTTCTCTTGAGAATCTCTTGAGAAAAGAATTAGAACTTATTTTTGAATTCTTCCAGAATAATTTTATATTTTAATTTTTTTTAATATATTCATATGAGAAGTATTTTCCGTTTCAATTTTTTTTAACTTTATAAAAATTTAATTTGAAAAAGTAAACCAGTTCCGTAGCACATAAGAAACCAGAAAAAAGCTTTTTGTAATATAATTTCTGAAGCTTCGAAAAAGAACAAGATCTCAGTGCCTAGAACAAAACGTTTGAGAAATCATTAAAATAATTCGATAGGACAATAGAAACCACAAAGAAGAAATGGCCAAGTGAATGTTAGAACATATAGAACATACGAAACCATTAATATTATACTTCACAAAAATTTAAAAAAATCAAAAATAACTTTGCAAAATATTAGAAACCAGAAAATTAATTTAAAAAAAAGCCAAAGCGTGTAAAATTGATAATAATGCCGTGAGAAATTTAAAATGTTAACCTCA
The DNA here is from genome assembly GCF_024334085.1 of Lutzomyia longipalpis. Taxonomy (NCBI): domain Eukaryota; kingdom Metazoa; phylum Arthropoda; class Insecta; order Diptera; family Psychodidae; genus Lutzomyia; species Lutzomyia longipalpis. Next base: position 50,226,671 of record NC_074707.1, read on the forward strand.
AGTCATTTATTACACGTCATGTAATAAATAATTCTCGATTATTGTACCGGCACTTAACGTGTTAATCATTTCTAAAGCTTTTCATCTATGATTCTTTTGATATTAAAAGTTTTTTTTTCTTGAATTTTTTTTTATTCGAATTAATGTAATTTAGAAGAAATATAAAGAAATTTTAAATATATTTTTAGTTAATAAAGCATTTATTTAAGAATTTTTCTTTCCATTAAAAATGATAAAATTTAATAAAATAAATTTAGAAGGGTGGATTGCCAATAAATTTAATTTGCAGAAAAAAATCAATACATATGTAGCGCCCGACTCACTATCCAGCGAATATTAACCTGCTCATAGAGTGAGTACCCTTAGATTGGCGGTAACTGTAATGGCTGCCCACCCTTGGCAACGGCTTCTGCCTTTAGGTTACAAACCCTCAAATAGGCGAGAGAATATGAGAATCCACAAGAGAATGTAGGAGAGCACTGAGAGAGTAATTAGATGAGAAAATAGCAAAGAGTGCTGATGAGTGTAGAGAGTGGCAAGGAGTGCTGATGTGTGTAGAGAGAGAGTCAGTCAGAGCTCAGCCTTGTGTGGGAATGGCTGTGCGTGCAAAGTGCTCTGTAGTTTAGTTTGAGGACGAGGGTTGAGGTTACTAGAGGAGTTGACCAAAGCCCCTGTGGCGCCCCCCTATTCAGGGCGCCACAACATATAATTCTTTTGCTTTCTTATTGCAATTTCTTTTTAACAAATTAAGTAAATAATGCAAAATATTAAATTTTAGGACAAATATTTAATCTATAAAGTCAAGAACTTCAACTTGGCAGTGAATGTGACGAAGAAAACCGAAAAACTTGAACCGAAATTCCGCCAATTTTCTATTCCTATGAATAAATAGATGGGCTGGTGGCGGAAAAGACAAGAAGAGACCTCAGGGTGCCTTCTGGTGCGATGGTTCGATTGGGGTTGAGGTATGGCAGGAACAGGGGGAGAGCTATGGGTGGGTGTGGCACTGTCACACTCTAAATTGGAGCCCATCCATGGATAAACGCGATACACTTTATCATGATGAAGCTGCTCGTTATTTGGCCGCCTTTAAAATTTTATGAAGAATGAATGTTTCGCTCCTCATCCCCCTTACGTTATTCACGCGAAACCAAACCCTCGCCCCTCCCGCACAAGGAAGACAATCTCTTCCGCCAATTTCTCGCACCCTTTCTTTCGAGCTCTTTAATGACAAATTCTCTCTAAAAGGAAAAAAAACATAACTTTAAGACTGATTGGGGGAGGAGATTAAAACAGTGATGGAGATTAAATATTTTCGCTTTTTCTTTAATCACCTCCAATGTTGGGACCATCTGCAAAAGTCTATTGTGAGAAAAAAGAAACTTTATCATCCACCACAAGCCCTTGAATTTTTCTAACACGCCAATCTTGTGTACGCCTCCATGAAGGGTGGATGTTGTCCGCTTTGGCTCAACGCCACATGGGTACCCTCCTATATATATATAGTTCCTGCGTATATATATGGGTTTGTTGATCCCTTCTCTCGGCACCTCAAAGAAGGGACAAGGCAAGGATTTTCACACCAAAGATTGATCTTTTTCCTCATAAGAAAGCCACCCCCATTGCAAAAGGTCTTGCCATGCTTTCTTCAATCTTCCCCTCATGCGCCCAGGATATTAATAATTAAAATATGATTAACGATTTAGCAAAATCACCCTCCATTTTCCCAAAATGAACTGCCTCTGCCCCCCTTGCATACATACTTAGAAACTTCTAATATAGAGAGTCCTCCCTTCTTATGTGAGATGAATTCTGTCGACAGAGAATGTCTTAGATAAAAATTTATGCTTGCAGCATATTATATTGCTTTTCCACGTGAGAAAGAGCTTTTAGCTCTCTGTGATTCCTGCAGGCACATTTCTCGGTGAACCGCAGGAATTGCAGGGGGACACAAAGTACTCACTTAGACAAACCCCCCCTGAGGAAGAAAATGCTCAAGAACCCCAAAAAGGTGTTGCTATGTGCCACCCCCAAAAACGCCCAAAACTATATGCATAAATGTAGCATATCTATGTGTAAAATCTTGAGGCTAACCATGGCCATCCCTCATGGCTTTCCCGCAGGATGTGAGAGCAAAAAAAATCATACTAGTGGCCATATAAATTTTATCTGTGATATATTTGGAACAGAATTCCGTATACAAGAAACTATATACATACATATACCATGCGGTCTGCCTTTTCATGGAGGCGCACACACACAGCAAAAGCTCCCCACCCAGGAAGATTAATGGAAATTCTCTTCAGGCCGTGGAGACAATGAATTGAAAGAGTCCCAAAAGGATGGGGGAGATTTTGTTAGACAAATGGGTCTCTTTCGGTGGTTGAAAGATGCAAAAGATTTCTTTAACTTCAACCCCATCTTCAGCAGAGGGGGGGGGGGTGGTTTAAATTTGTCCAAAATACTTTGCAGATTCAAGTAAGGATTGAAGAGTGATAAATTATTGGGAATGTGTAATTAAGTAGATGGAAGGAAATTTATCATTCTATTTGTAAGTAAGAATTGTGAAAAATTTAGTGGTTAAAAAAAGTTTAGTGGGAAGGTAAGGACTTTAAAGACAGGAAGAATTCACAAGAAAAGAATTTTCAGTTTAAGTTATTTCCGAAAGTTTATTGAAGAATTAAAAAGATTTTTTTTACAGAAAATATTAAAAGAATTCATTAGGATATTTTTTTTAGAGGAAAACGTAGCCTTTAAGGCTATTCAGTAAATAAGAATGAGCATAAAAAGCATGAGCTTCGCGTAAACTTTAACATAATTTGATCTTCGCAACCTCTTAATTTCCTAATTAATTCCCTCAAAAAATAATTTCTCTGAAAAGATTTTCCATTAAACTCTTTTTTTTTCGTAACGGAAATTCTTTCTCTTAAAATAGTATTTATTTATTTATTTATCTTTTTCTAAGAAAACCTCCCTTTTTAATTTTCCCACAAACTTTTCCCAGCTGTGATAAACTTTCATATGTCTCTCTTATATAAAAATTTGTTTGCAAAAAATTCCTTCAACACTCTACGAAAAGCTCGAAAGAAGTAAGTAAAGGAAGAGGCCATACCCCCTGAAGAAAGTTCCATTTGCTGCATTTTTATGCACTACAGGTATGTGCTAAGGATGCTACAGGGGATGGTTATATACAAATTTTTACCTTCTTTATTATCCCATTAGTTGGTACGGCGACAACGATGGGGGCGTGGGGTAAAGGAATGCGGTGTCGAGAGCTTTTTTTGTGTGCCCACCCAGAGCAACAACATTAGAGTCATAAAGTCAATTTTAGAAAACTTTTTCCACGCTACAGTGAATCAATATTTATATAGTTTGGACAACAAACTTTTCTTTTTGTTTGACTCAAGAGAATCACAAATATTTCTTTTCTTCTTTTTTTTTTGGTCTTCTGGATGTCGTGGTTTAGTTTGCGATAACGCCGAAAAAAAAAAGAAAGGGATTCTTTCTCTTGAAAGTTTGTCTCATAAAATGATCCTGGGGGGTATATTTGCACGTTTTTATTAAATTTCGGTAGTTTATTGTGAAAAAGATACGTTTTCTCTGCTTTTTGTTGGAGTTCTACTAAGAGGAAGAATGGAATAAAATGTTTAAAAATAAAATTTTAAAAGCTTTCGTAAAAAATAAAATTTAAAAGAAATTTTGAGAAAATAATATCAGCAAGAGGAAAAGTCCGAAAAGTTAGGAGAAATATAATTTTAGATTATTATATATTATAAAGATACCTTTTTTAATTAATTTTTATTCGTATTTTAAGAGTTTTTCATTCCACTATAAATGGTCGAGAAAAATTCTTATAATTTTAAAATCCATGTGAAATGGAAATTCAACAAAACCACCCCTGTATTTATATTACGTGGTTTTAAAGGTAAGCCCTCAACATGTAACTTTCGCGTGTATTTCAATTTAACAAATTGAAAATGGATACATTTTCCGCTTGATGCAATTATTCATATTTGGTACCATATTAATATTGGATGCTTTGAATGATGGCTCGTAAAGAGCACAAAATTGTATTGAAGCATTTTTCACAAAAAGCTTTGAGTTGTTTTTATGTAGATTAATGATAAATAAAATGTAATTTTATATTAAAAGCTTTTCTTTTATTGTTTCCCTTGAATTTTCAGTTCTTTCCCCGATTTTTTAATGATTTAAAAAAAAATTAAAATCTTCTTGTTGTTAGTTTCTAGAGCTTTTAAGAGCTTTCAAAGAAATCTCCCTAAATATATAAGCAAGATGCTCCATTCGTATTTTTCAAAAAATAACCAGAAATTTAATTCAAAAGAAAATCCATTTAATTTAATAATTCTCTATCTATTCCACCAACTCAGTCAGGTGTTGTTTGTATGAAAATCAAAGCAATAATACTTTATCCATTTAATCATGAAATTGAAAGCCACGTGCATAAAGTTTCCAAAGCTTTACCGCAGCAGCAGCAGCAGGAGCTGCAAAAAAAACGTGCGGGGGATGAAATTATCACGCTTTTCCTCTATCTCGTATATCGGCTAGAGAGTGAAGCATATAATAACAGAGAGAGGGAGAGCGAGGGTGGGGCATTTGGGGTGAGCAGAGCATATATAGAGAGAATAATTAATGGGTGAGAGGAATAACAGAGAATTACTGATCCTTCATTTGGTAAACTCCAAAAAGTGGAATTCCATCGGTTAATTCAATTACCAAGTTGAACTTTTATCCAGGATTTCAGGAGCTTTTCCCCACCCACTGTGGAGTTGGGTGGGCGTCTCTTGCTCGTGCCTCGATGGGCTCAATTTATCCACCAAGTAATACGGAGCAATTTAACAGTCATTAACTTTTTCATCCACACACACACTGTCGGTTGAACTCTCCATGTGGATTGACTCTGAAGAATGTTTCTGGAAATACTTGAGAAGAAGAAGTCCTCTTATGGGAGAACTTTCCCTTCTTCACCACCCCACACCGCATTTGGGGAGCCATCGTGTGTGTACGTTACAGCATTTATGTGTAGCATCTCTTCTAAATACAGCAGAATGTAATACAAATTTTCTCTAATTGTCCCAATTATACAGTCCTGATGTACTGAATTTCGTGATTTATTGTCGACACTTTCATTAATCATTTTGACGATTTGCTTGGGTATATGTGAGGGTGTGTTTCGGTGCGCTCTATGTGTTTGATAAGACTGTTCCTGCAATCAAAATCACTTTCTCACCCCGCAACAAGGTGTCAGAGTTCATTTGGGTGTATGTACCATCAAATGCGGGTGTGCAGTACCCTCCTAGCTCGCCTTCAACCCCATTTTCTTGCATCTGCTGCAGTATTTTGTGGTGTGTGGTGCAAAATGAGAAATTGAAAGTCTTTAAAATTCTGAGTGATGCACGTCGTGCTTTTTTCATCATTCACACACCCCCATATACACACACCTTTTTTGCCCCACCATAAATAACCCTACAGCTGACACACTTAAGCTATTTTGCAGGGAAATTTATCTGCATGTATTTATGCTGACATTCTTCACAAAGAAATTTATCTTTTTGATATGCTGAAAAATTGCATAAAAACATGTTTTGCGTACATGATATTGCAGAGAAAATTAAATCAAAATTCTATTTTATCTAAAAAAGAAATCTCAATTTCTTTAAGCTTTAGGAGAATAAATCACAAATTTGCTCCACTTTACAGTACACTTTTTGTTTCTTTGGATACAAGAAGTTTCAAAGGAAGGTCGGAAAGGTCAGGAAGGTCACCTAACTATACAAACAGAATTTTTGAACCATTTTTAGTCCCTCAAAGATTAATATTTCAACCCTTGAAAAAAAAAACTTTTCTGGTTCACTCAGCAAATTCAGTAGAGTGTTAGTAGCATGGAGAAACGTAAGTTTTCGCAGCACAACATCTGGCTTCCCATTCAGTTTGGTTAAATGTTGAAAATCGTGGCAGTTGTGCTGCAGTATAACACACACCCCCGCATGTGGGAATTTCTTCATTTGCAGTCATAGACATGAGAGTTTTGCACACATATGAGGCAAAACAATGACTTCTGCACCCCGTCTTTCTTGTGTGTGACTGATTGCACGATGGGGGATGGGGTTGGGTGAGAAGAGAATTCAGTGTAATGAATTATAATCTCATATAAGTTAGTGATTCTGTGAGTCCTCGAACACACGCTGCGAGCAAACTCCCCCCGACCAGCAGAAGCCTCCCCATTTTTGGCTCATGTGGAAGGGATATGACAGCATATATATGTATGTACATTACAAGGAATGGCTCCAGAGTGGTATATACACTGCCCTAAAAAAGTTTCCGGGCAAGCAAAAAAATTGACATTACAGGAGAACCCCTTGATGGATTTGAGTGAAATTTTTTTTAAAAGTTAGATGATAATGTCTACTATTAATTCTGATAAAATTACACATTAAATTACATTAAAATGTTAGGATACACTTTTTGTAACATAAGGGGATCACATAAAAAAACATTAAAAAAGAACCACGTGACGGATCGGGATGAATTTTTTGTTAAAAGTTAGAGGGCATTCTTAGCTACCCTTTGAATCCGAGTTTGTCCAAATCGGTCAACCCTAAGCTGAGATATAGTCAAAAGTGTATTTTTTCACTATAGTTCACTATAATGACTGTCACAACCGAACCGCTTGACCGATTTTCAAAAATTTAGCAGATCTGGAAAGGGAATTAAATTACCTTTCCAACGACTATCTATTCATCAAAATCGGTGCACTAGCGGCCGAGATGCAAGAGGTCAAAGTCAAAATTTGTGAAATCGTGAAAAATAGGCTTTTACCTAGCTTTACGAAAATGGCTGCCAATAAATAACGGGTTGATCGATTTTCAAAAATTTGCCAGTTTTGGAAAGGTGAGAAATGTACCTTTCCAAAACTAATAAAGTTTTGAAAATCGGTTGACCACAGTCGGAGATATAGCCACTTGAAATTTGCCTTAAAAAATACACAATTTTTGCTTGCCCGGAAACTTTTTTAGGGTAGTGTACATACATATATATGAGAATTCATATATGCACTGTACGTTTCTGAATAAAACTTTCAAAGCTAATATATTTCGTTCGTGTTGCTCCCTCTCGCCATTCCCACACAGAGAAAACGTGGGTGGGAACGATATGTTCCGCCAGAGTGTCTTTGCGGCCCTCCAAAGGGAGAATATTCTACCACCCCCCCCCCGCCCTGGCTTTGCCATACAATTTACATCTCGCCATGAATCGTTGTTGGATGTGCTCGATGCCTTCCTCGGGCGTCCGATCCGAAATAGGAGTCACGTATTGTCATGAAACTCAAAAGGTCATTTCTTTGTCTTCCACACCAACCACCCACCCACTCCCATATACATATAGTGGAGAAGAAGTATACCCCCATCAGCACGCTATGTATGCAGACAGCTTCCAGGATTCTCTCGGTGCTACTCGCAGTAAATTCTCCTCGAAATGGTGTTGTGTGTTGACATGAGTCTTAGTCCCTCATCCACCACTCCCTTGTTTTCCTCAACCCCCCCGCACACACCGTTGGGAACTTATGAATATTTTTATACACACGAAAAATGGCACATTACACACTGAGACACCCGCACTACTACCCCTCGGGAGGTACCATCGTAGCACCGAGATGGGACACAACCGAAAAGAATGGGCAAACGTCTCCATCACACAGAATGGAGTCGCCTGGTGTGACGCGAGAGATGGGGACGCCTGGTGAAATGATATACAGCACAGCGGGAAAAAATATATTTACATAAATATTTTGGCATTGTGTGCAAATAGTTGGGCAGCACCAAGGTGGGGATGGGGGTGGACAAAGAGCGAAACGCGGAGGGATATACTACAACAACCAGCAACAGCAAAAAAAGCACAACACGGTGAGAGAGGAATAAAATGCAAAATGAGACTAAATCCGGTTGAATGTTTCACTGCCGTGCTCATACAGTGAATTTTTAATATATGCATCTTCCCGACAGAAATTAATATAGCCATCCTTCCGTTGACGCTTTTCGTGTTTATTTCACATCATGCGGGACGCTTCATTTTCATGTATGCCCCAGCTGACGTCCCGTCACATGTCCCTCTTGGCTCACAACACTTCCATGTACTATATGTATGCAACAAACTATATATGTTTAGTTTACTCCTCCACTGCACACTGTATACATAGCATGCAGTGCTATTGCAATCGATATTTTTCCACTAAATAAATATTCAGATGAGTCACGCAGAAAAGTCTATTTAAAGCTAAAAGAAAAATAAATTCCCGAGCTTTCAATGAACGGAAAAGGATATTATCTCTGTAGGTCTTTTTTTAGAAGTTTTATTGGAGAAAAAAAAATTATTGATTCATTTTGAGATGAATTTCACGATAATTTAAATAAATAAAATTTTTAGCTGCTTAGGAAATCTAATTTTGAGATCGAAATATCAAGGATAATTTATTGAGAAGGATGACAAAGACAGAATTTTCTTTTAATTTCCATTTAACTTTTTTTATATTTTCTTTAAGGATTCATTTTTTAAACATTTTTGTTCTAAAGATCCTAAATAAAAAGATATAAAATTAACAAAACAAAGAACAAAGGCTAACAAAAATTTTGTATTATTAATGAATAATAATATTGAAATAAATTACTTCTAAATTATTATTTAAACTTTTTTCCAGTAAAGCTCTGACTAAAGCATAAGTCTTTCCTATTGTTAAACATTTTTTTTGAATGTTAAATAAATTTTTAAAACGTTCTTCTTTAATACAATCTTCGAAAAAAATTATACATGACTAAAAGCTTTCCATTAAATCCAGGAGCTTTCAGGTACATACAAACAATATTCCTAAACCAATAAAATCTTCCTTTGAACTAACTTTGAAGCAGAAAATCATTCATTTAAAGAATTTTATATGATAAATATTTTAACGAAGCTTTCGATTTCTTGTGAGCTTTGTTTCTAGAAGTCAGACTCAAATCAATAAAAATATTACAAAGTGTTAATTTTTAATAAAAAGATCTTTTTTAAAGCGAAATAATAGTAGAACTTCCCATAAAATACAACATTGTCTATTTCCCTAAAATAACCCCAGTCTATGCTAAACACAGAAGGGTGCAAATTGCCAAAAGCAACAAACTTTTGATTGAAACTATCGCGTGTTTGCTATCTTATGCACCAAAATGGTGTGTGTATGTAACAAGGTGCACGTGAAATGTTCAAAATGCAGCATAAGTGGCAAAACTCACATAAAGTCGAAAGAGTAGGAATAGTGGTGGAATGGGGGGAGCTTTGGGGTGCGCGTATGTGGATCGAGAAATAATAGAAAATGTCACATTTCTCCAACCATAAAATTGATAAAACCCGAAATGCCACGAAAAGCTCCTTGAACTTTAAACTGTATCGCTATGCGATTATTAATTATATTTATGTGTTTTCTGGGGGGATGAGGGGAGCAAAGAAAATTTATTGTTTTGGCAAAGTTTGTCACATGGCACCGAGAGCATTTGGGAGGGGATGGAGGGAAGTTTTCCCCGGTCATGTAATGCAAGAGTCATGTAATTTAACTTGTGTGTGATTTTCTTATGAGATTATACACAGTTGGATAGTTCACGTCTTTCACTATAATTACACACAATTTTAGTTTTGGGAGTGAATTCCGCACCAGCACTCCCAACGGATGACACGGCTGTCTTATTGTATACACATTATATTAGAAACTTTACACTATACTGCTGCACCCCCTGACATTATTCTCAGGGAGTCTGTGTGTGAGAGAGAGCGAGGGATTTTCCATCAGAAGGAGCACAAAATTCTCTTAAAGTTTTGCGGTAGATGAGAAATTATTCCAAAGAAGAACGGTGAGCTTTTGCTCAGTGTGAGAACTTTTCTTTTTTACTTTAGAGGCTGAGAAAGCTCATGCTTAAAGAGAAAATGAAGTTAAAGCAAAATCCACTTAATCTGCTAATTAGAATTATAAATCAATAATGGAATTTGATGGGAAATATTGTCATGGGGGTAGAGGTAAGAAAATTGAAAAATTGTCGAAGAGCATCCCTCGGTGGAAATGGATTTTGCCATTCCCCATGGGAGCGATGGAATTGGGATGGAATTGTGGATTCTGTGGCAATTTTTGTAGGTAACCAATTTCGATTTGATCAATCATCGCACCCCAATCCAATATATGAGTTTGGTAGCAGAGAGCCACCACCCCCTGTGTCCGCTTCACTTATTCCAATAGCTTTTGATAGCCATGGACGAGGAGAAAATAGTTTCAAGGAGACATCACACAGAAATGGGGGAAAGTTCTGCCAATTTTCGAGCAAACAGTTATGCATTTTATAGCTTTTACACCATTCTCACAGTCTTTGCCACACCCTCCCACATTCTGTCAACCACTCTGACGCCCCCAATCCATGATTTTCAAGGGAGCGAGGGGTGAGCAAAGAGACAATTCACATATAGATAAGATAGAGATAATTGAATGCCAAGATTGTAAATAAAGATATTCTGTCCAATTTATGCTCCAAGCATAACACAACCAGAGATTGCACGCAGAGAATCCTTCAAAGTTGTCAAAATTAATTTATTAATTCCCAAAAAAGCTCCCTCAGAAAGCTTAAATCACAACGAAAAGTTCACCCTGAGCATACCTACAAGTTTTCTTGCAAAATAATAAAATAAAAATGTTGACTGTCATTTTGTGGAATTTTATTGAGAAAAATAAGAATTGTTGTAACCAAGTTTGACAATATAAATGAAGAAATTATTGCAGACATTTTATCTCGCAAATATTGGTGAATAATTCCACTCTGAAAGAACAATGCCAATGAAAAATTTCATTAAACCCCGTCTGGCCAAGAGATATATTCGCTGTGAGAGAGAAAAGTTTATGCATTTATTGCTACAGCTTGATAAGGTTTTAATGTTTGTGAGATTACGAAAGAAATGAAAAGACTTTGTGAGTGAGCTTTGAAAGCATTACATATGTATATATATGAATGGATTTTAACAAAGAGACAAAATATGTTTAAGTAAATAATTTAGAGGAAATGCATTTTGCTAATCTTTAAAAGGAAACTTTTAAGCTCTCGCTACATATTTCTTTGGAGAACCTTCTTTCTTATTATTTTTTATCGAGCTTTCAGGAGCTTTTAAGATCATATTTTTGGTAAGAATTTAGAAGTTTAAAAATTTTCTCTTTCAACTTTTATCTTTTTAATAAAATACAAAAAAAATATAAAGCTTTCAGCGCCTCTTTTCTTGTAATATTTAAACAACTTCTCCTAGCTCCTGGTAACTAAAGCTCATCTTTTCATAATTTTTCTGCCTCCCACAATAACCCAGTTTATGTGTCAATATAATAGAATATTTTCTAACCTAATTATCCTAATAATAATTCATTCTTTCGCTGAAGGATAAAGAAAAAATTACGCTCAATAAGTTTTTATCTCTCTCCGTAGAAAAAAAAGTCTGCAAATGTATGATAATTATCGCAATAATACCACCCCTCAGTTGAGAGACTAAAACTTCCCTTACTGTGTGTACTTAAACTCAATGTCTTGGCAGCTTTATTATCCAACAAAGAGACATTAAAAGCGTGAAGCTGGTATACACACATTTCTTCTCTCAATCTCCAATCTACGATCCTTCCAGCTCAGCACCCTTGGCTTGATTCTCTTTGCTTTTCCTCATGAGAATCTTTCTTCATGCTGTGAACGATTTTGAGGTAGATAGCACGGAGTGTCGACTCCAGAAGATTCTCCTTCTCTTCGTGGTTATTTCCTTCATCCCTTATTCCTTCCTCTCAACATTATATATAGTGGACGACAAGCCTCTCTGTGATATGCCACACAATGCCTTAAAATATCCCCTTGTGTGCACACACCCCCGAAGCGGCCCTGCACATGTACATATTATATGTAAGTAGTGTCTCATGGACATGATGGGGTGGAGGAAATTCAACAAAAACCCAACCACTCTATAAAGTATTAAAATTCCCGACGTGCAGGGGCGAGTTAAGAATTTATTTTTATGGGGGGCGCGTATAAAGGTTTGGTGTTTATTAAACCTTAAGATATAAAAATTGTGTTTATTATTCGATGCACGCCCGCACTGTTTCGCATTTTACCACACACACAACTCTCTCATAAAATTCACAGATTGTATAATTCCATGTAAGACATCCAGCTTTTCCTTTTTCCTCCACATCGCCTCTTCCTTCTTTTTTTTCATTATTGCCCTTTATCCATTCCATTGGACTGTCTTCTGTTCTCGTTCCCTTTTACTTATCCCCAACATCTCTTCCTCCATGGCTTGTTGTACGATTACGATTCTAATAATTACAGCACACCATAATATTTAATTTATATACGAAAGTGAGCAATTTCATCCAAAATGGGTGAGTTGATGTGAAACATAAGACAGGAAAAAAATCACCAAAGGGTGGGTAAGTAGTGTTTTGCTGAAAGGAATATTATCGGTGATTTTATTTATTCTTCATCAGGTCTGTTAAATATTTAATCATAAATTCTTGAAGATGATGTCTTAACGTCATTTTCAAGTTAATTTAATTTTTTTTTGTTTAGCCAATATTTCGAGAAGTTTGAGAAAATGATCAGAAATCTGTTAATGGGAGTTCATTTTTAAAAGTTAGATGTTCCATTACAAACTTTAACCTTTGACGTTGTTTTTCCTAACGTTTAAAGTTTTTTTTTCTAAAATTTAACGTTACTTATTCAAATGACAAGAGTATTCCAAAGTTTAAGTTCTTTTTTATTTTTTGTATTTTTTTTATTAACAAAAATTTTTAATTGGTACAGAAATCTCTCATTCTCAATAGATATTATAGTGCCTTGCTAAAATAATTTCATTAAATTAAGATAGCGAACAAAAAACGCAATTAACCATTTTACCCCAGGGTTGGGGCAAAATGGTAAAAGTGCAAGGGTTTGGAAAATTGTCTGAAAATGCATTTTCCCGTTGAGATAGAAAGAAATTGTCTGAGATAAAGTTGTAGCCCGGAAAATTTCCTATAAGATAGTTCTCATGGGAAATCTAAAATATTTCCATGGAGCTCAGGAAAAATTATCTCCCAAAAAAATCACCATTTTACCCCAGGTTCCCTTATATGTACAATTCTAATATTCTTACTGCTAAGATTCTTTCCAAAATGCTTCATTAAATAATAAATAAGTTAATATGAAAAGTAAACTAAAATTGTTAGTTATCAACCCCATGACGTACAAAGTACTCCACCCCTCTCTTTTTCCGCCCTCCCTTTATGGTGTGGGATCATTTTGCGCTGGGTAATTTGGAACTGAGGGCACAGGACGTGTGATATCGGAAGGAAGGAATTTGCAGAAAATTTGCTCAATGTCTGTTAAATATTCACGTGTAGTAGTTGGGATGATGAATCAGATCGATAAATTCACACGATTACCCATGGTGTGTGTAAGAAAAAAAAATTGAGCGGTTGTGCGGGTGAGGGGGGCAGAAAGACGTGAATAAGTAGGTGGAGGAAAAAAAAAAAGAAAAGTGAGTGAAGAGATTTTTTCGAAATCTGCCTCGTAGACAGTTTGGTGAAATGGATGAAGATGAAAAATGCTCCATTCTTGAAAAGTGGAAGAAGAATGAATCGATTTGAGAGACGTTGTGTGAATTTTAAGCAGTTTGATCCTCGTTGAAAGTGCAACACACTCCTTTTCTCGACCCCGACGGGGCTCTATCTTAAGACTCTTTTCTCCCTGTTCTCCTCTCACTGTTTGGGAAAGCCCCTTGGTTTGGGTGTGGTTCGTGGGTGATGGTCTTGAGGTTTTTTTTTTGTTCTTCATTTTTTTTGTGTAAGTTTTCTTGTTTGCCTTGTGGAAGAAAATGGGTTTAAGGTGCTTTCGGGCTGGATGGGTGGTGGGTACGTGAAAAATGGATATGGAAGTTTTAAGAGTGGAATAAATGACTTTTTAAATATCTAAAAATACCATCACTTTTCCCTCCACAATATGAAATTAAAAAGTTTCTAATAGTAGAGTCATTCACTTAAATCGTCTTCTTATGGGGGATTCACGCCACGGGGGGAGACAGGGAAATGCCATGGGGCGCACACACAACTACCCCACTCTCGCCCTTGTGTGTATACATGAATGGGAAGCCCATTTGCACCCTCCCACCCCTCGGGGGTATGATATTGAGTGAGACAGAATTACAGACAGAGTTGAAAATGAGAGAAACCATGACACTGATTTGGATTATTGCCAGCTCCATGTTAAAGTTTAGTTTAGCAAATGAATGCCTTTTCTCGTGGAACTTTAATCATTTGGAGTTACGAGTCGGCAGCTTTCGCGATGCTCTATATAGTGCGCAGTGAGCTTAAAATAGGGCAAGCGAGTGTATTACAGTTCATTTCATCCACCCCGTCATTTCCTCTCATCCTCCACACCCTCCTCCACCCAAATTTCATCCCTACATCATACGTACGAGACTCTTTAAATATTTTTCCAGAGTTACAAGCAGCATAAATTGTTAAATCGATTTTCGTTTATGGGGCCAACTGTAAACACACACACACACACACACCCTCTGGAAGAAAACGCAGGATATATAGCAAGCAAGAGAAAAGCAACGAGAAGAAAATGTATATATGTGAGTTTTGTCAACAGAAGAAAATTACGAATTGATAGCTTATCAGAAAAGTGGGTTGTATCTCTTCTCAATGCGCCCGTTTACTTCGTCGTCGTATAGCGTAAAGACAATGTCGTCCAAGGAAAAAGGGGAGAAAATTGTGCAAACAGACAAAGCTCGCGAAAGCAAGATCAAACCCACCCGAAGCAATGGCACTGTGATGAAAGAATTTACGATTGACGTGAAATTTACAGCCACCCACACATCCCCGCCCAACAAAAGAGCGAGAAAGGGACCAAAAAGGACCAAAAATTTCCCTTGAATTGTAAATTGATTAATATCCAATCAATTCATCCCAAAACTCTTGCACTTCACTGACTTAACTCTCGGTCCGCAAAATTAATACATGGGGAACGTTTGGAGCTCTCCTCAATACATTTCCATATGTGCACACAGTACCTCCAAAAAGGCCCTACTCCACCGTCAATTTGAAGTCCGATTGAGGCTGTATTTCACCAACATGTCCCCCACATATATTCCCCGTAATGCTCAATCATCGTGTTTCAATAGCAAATTCACACAACGCAAAGACCTATAACAAATCGTTTCTGGTATTTGAGGCCATACCACCCACCCACTCCGCCCCCTCCCGAAAACGTGTGAGAGGGATGTTTGTGGTTTCAGCTAAAATGAACGCTGATGGATTCTCGCACCGACATTGACGAGTTGGAAAAGCTTCCTTCTTTTTTTTCCCATCATTGCACATTGTTATACACAAATCCGTGATTCATCGTCAATTGTGTGTGGACTTTTTATCACGATCATCCACTTTGC
This sequence comes from Lutzomyia longipalpis, assembly GCF_024334085.1. Classification (NCBI taxonomy): domain Eukaryota; kingdom Metazoa; phylum Arthropoda; class Insecta; order Diptera; family Psychodidae; genus Lutzomyia; species Lutzomyia longipalpis. The sequence goes on from NC_074707.1 coordinate 50,242,151, forward strand.
CACAGAGGAAAATTCACTGAAATGATGAAATCTTGGTAAATCACGGAAAAAACCCTTCGGAACAGTTCCCTTTCTGAATTCATATTTGATATTAAGCGGAAAGCTCACAAGACTCAATATATTCACTCTCATCATGAGCTTTTCCACACCCACAAAGGTGAGTCAATTTTAGCAGAGTTGATGTGTTCTGATAGGAATGAAGAAGAAGGTTTTATAGATAAAGAGTAAATATTCTTTTTAGATTTTTTCAATGATTTTTTTTAAAGGAAAATTCATGTTTAAGTTTTAAAGATTCGAAAATTCGAAAATTAAATTTTCTGAATATTTTTTAATATAAAAATTTAACAAAAACAAGAAAATAACTTTTTTAAATATATAAAAGAAGATGGAGACGCCTGGTAAAATAATTAGTGCAAAATATTATGAAAACTCACATTGAAAATGTAAAAAACGTGTATGAGAAGGAAACGTAAACAAAAAAACTGTCTGTTTGTAGCCAGAACTATTTATCTTGAAGCAAAAAAAAATTTAAAATTTTCTGAATTGTTATTTAGTGTAGGGGAGAGCGGGGTTAAAAAAGTCACTTAAGGGTTTAGAAAAAGCTCAAAATATCATATTTCCCAGAAAGATAAAACGAAATGTATAGCTCATTTCTTTAGGAAATTTACTGCTCTTTAACTCATTCTCAGATCATTTTGTTCTATTTAGCTAGGAAATATGATATTTTAGGCTTTTTCCAAACCCTTAAGTGACTTTATTAGCCCCGCCCTCCCCTAAAGGAAAACGTAAAAAATCATTCTGTAGAAATTTTTTTTATATATTTTTGAATAACTTTAACTTAAAAATAAATTAAAGTTTGTAAAATAATATTAAAAAATATTTTTAAAAAAATGTTTATCACGCTTCATCTTACTTCTTAGACTAACTAATCTTTTACATTTTAACTTAAATTCAATTTTAAAAAAATAATATTAATGTTTTTTTAATATTCTATTGTTTACAGGTTCTCTTAACCCTTTAAGCTCCATTGGCTCGATTTTGAAAATGTTTCATTTTGTATAGTTATTTTATGAATATTGAGTCCAAATTAGTGCAAGACTATGTTTTAACAATCCCTTATCATTTTATGATCACAAAAGGACATCACCAAGGATTCACAGGATCAGAAAGGACGAAAAACAGAAAATTTTTGAGTTGGGATTTTTTCCAAAAATGTCTTATTTGAGCTCAAAGGAACCCCGAAAAATTATTTTTAGTTCAATCAGCTCGTTAAATTGATCGCGGTCCTTAAAGGGTTAATTTTCTGAAGTGAGTAGGGGAGACCGGGGCTAATAAAGTCACTTAAGGGTTTGGAAAAAGCCTAAAATATCATATTTCCTAGCTAGATAGAACAAAATGGTCTGAGAAAGAGTTGTAGGGCAGTAAATTTCCTAAAGAAATGAGCTATACATTTTGCTTTATCTGTTTGGGAAATATAATATTTTGAGCTTTTTCTAAACCCTTAAGTGACTTTTTTTAACCCCGGTCTCCCCTACCCCTTAAAATTTTATTACATTCGAGTAATAAATCCTCAAAATCTCCTTTGATTTATTGATTATCTTCTTAATATATAAAGCTGAAAATGTTTGTTTGTCTGTCTGTGGCACATGAACTCCTCCGAAACGGCTGGGCCGATCTTGATGAAATTTGGTAGGGGGGTAGAGGGGGTCAATACGAGTTGCAAGCGCTATATGGGATTCCGCCCCAACCCCCCTTTATAGCGCCCCCACAGAAAAATTGATTTTTTCCCATTTTCTACCTGCTGAAGGGTCAGATAACGGGATTTTTTTATTTTTAGAATTTTTCGGGGTACCGTATTATTCATCCCCCCACTAATATACGCCCCCCTTTTACAGCTTAAAATGGAGTTAGCTCACACGTGATTGGGGGCTCGGGTTGACTAGTTGAATTATAAAACTGATTTACTTGAACAAGATTATTGAGATTCTTTTTGGGAGCTTTCTGTTTCTTCCGGGAGCGTCAATGAATAAGAGCAGAAAGCTCCTAAAGAGATCTCTGTTATTTATAGACTTTCTAAATCCACTAAATTGACCTACATTCTGTTCTACTAAACTAATATTCATTGTTACAGGGAAATAGTGGAAAATTTTGAGAACATTTTCATGTGCTTTGAAATGCGGAAGGGATGTTCAGTAAAAGCTCTCCCGGTTCATTGATATATACATAGAGAGCGTATGTATCGACAAAATCCACTTGGGCTCTTGTAAGTGGGGAAGTGCATACAAGAGAAAATCACGCATAGAGAGGTCAAAGAGGTAGAGTGAGAGAGAGAGGAATGGATGGGCATTGACACAATATGTATTCAGTTCATATCAAATTTCAATGAATTACATAAATGGTGAAAATTGATGAAAATCTATGATTGACACGAGGTGGGCGTGCTATTTGGACTGAAAGTGATGGAATTTTGAGGAACAAGCGGATTTCAGTTCACCATCCATCCCATATCAAGTGCAGGCCAGAGATAATTTTGATGAGTTAGTACGTTTGTGGTGCGGGTGTCTGTTACTGATTAATTATTCCACTCAGGGTGGACGTAATTTGATCCGAGTCACACCGTGCAATAATCTACCCCCCTCTTGTATTTGTGAGTGATAATGACAGTCGATGGGCTGATGGGTTGTTGAGTTGGGACCTCTAACCCTCTCTCCATATTTGCTGCAAATTCTCTACATCTAGAGCACATGCAGCTGTTTGGGGCGAACAAATCCCAGCTGGATCACAATTTTGTATTTACCACTTTATCCCAAAAACCCATTTTTGGCTTGTTTGGCTCTCTCCTTCGCCACCCCACGCACTCCTCACTAATTCGATTTCTGCCAAATAAATGAGTACGAGAATGAAAATTATATTGAGGTGTACGGCAGCAATTGGGAAAAGTGTCCTACCTAAATATTTATTCCACATACAAAATGTTTGGCACCCCCCACATTGTTAATACAATCCATAAGGTGCGCGCGTGCTCAATTTCTGAGGTTGAGGCAACATCGCAAGTAAATTAGGTAAATTCTAATCTCAATATTGTTCTACCGTAAGCACGTTGATTGAAACTTGATAGGTAGAGCATCAATGTAAAGCAAATGTAGAATTTAATTAGTCAAACAGAAGTATGTACATACGTTGGGAGGACACAACATATCTATATTCCATAACTCTCTCTGTATTAGTTCTCTCAAAATGATTAAAGTTCCTCCTCTTACAGTTGATATGCCGCATGTAACAATTGCAACCCCATAAGCAATCATCTTGGTTTTGTTGTTAAAACGCTCGTCTCACAGTGAGAGACTCCAATAGTAAAGTCCAAGTGGTTGCAATGACAAGAATTTTGTACTGAGAGGAACTTTGAGAGTTCCCCCACACATTCAACCCCTTTGGGACTTTCTGGGGTGGCAATTCACAAGAGGGGATGTGTCGAATAATTTGATAAAAAAAATATCATATGCAGCAGGGAGGCTTCAAGTTGTGAGACAAAACTTTGATTTTATGAAAGTTTAAAGTATTTGCTTCAGGACTTCTGGCTTTAGAGTTTTATATCCAAGCTGTATGGCATTGTATGTATGAGAGCTTTTGCATTGTTATGAATTAAATTTCTTTATTTAATAATTTCTTTTGTAAAGAAAAAGAAAAATTTTATTCTTTTTATAAATTTCATTGAAGATTTTAAAATAAGATAATTCACTTGACGGTATAAGGCAGTGTGTAGAAGTAAGAGAGAAAGCTAAAGCTCAAAAATTTTCTAATTCATTTATTTTCTTTAAGTTTATAAGTTTCTCTTCAAATTTCTTATGTGAATACCGTTAATATTGCTAAATTATTCATAATAAAAAGTAAATTAGAAAGTTCTTTTTTAATTCACAAATAATAAGATTAATTCATTTTTGAATTTAAAACGTTTTTCCTCAAGCTTTTTCATCATGATTAAACATTAATATTTATGAAATTTCTTTTATATTGTGTAGCTTATCTGGAAGCATATTATAATATGCTGGGAGTTCAAAGATGTTTTGCACAATATCCATATTGTTTTGGAGAAATTCACTTAATTGTGAATCTCATCAAAAGTACATCAAAGAAAACTTTCAAATTATTTTGATATTGAGTAAGTTTTTAGCGGAAACAATACTCTTTAACGAGAAATTTGTACTTGTTCAGCTGGAAATGAGCCAAGAAGTGTACAAGAAGGAAATTTGCTATTAAATTCTATTGATTAGCGATGGTAAAATATTGATAAACTCATATTTTTTGCACTTATGCAGAGCTTTTGCAGAAACTTTTTGCTATGTACCTACATACATATATTCTTTGCATTTTGTAGCGATGAAGTTTTGTTTTTTTTTGGTTCTACCGACATTTTATATTTAGGAAAAGAATTCCTTTTGCAACCAAAAAAGCTTCATGGTATGTCAAGAAAATTTTTTAGCACGTCACAGAAGGTGCTGTAAAAAATTCAACAAAGCTTGGCAGGTTAGAATAGTTTTTTTTACGGGGGGAGGTTGAAGCTTTGAGAAAGAATAACTCCTTCTTAAAGTGTTTTAGGTGTGAGTTTCACGTGCGAAATTCTGGGCGCATTCATGAAAGGAGAAATAAATGGCAAATAAAAAGTTTTCCCTCCAACTTATATACAGCTAATTAACACCCCCTTTATGTGACAACTGATCTATATTTTATGAGACAATCAATCCTGAAGCTGAGGGGGCGTTCAGATGAGAAAACTTTTGCCACCGCACTGCGAAAACTTCCACGCACATACACGAATTGAGGCAAATTTTCAGATAATACAGAAGAGGAGGGAAAAGAATACGATGGAAGGAAAAGGCATATATATGGAGAAATATTGAATTGAAAACAGTTAACTTACGCAATAAAAATAAATTGACTGTGTAGAGAGAAACCCTATTAAATTTTATGGTATTACTGGCTTCATTTTCATACATACATATATTTTCCCCCGATATTTTCCCATCTATTGGAATTTGTGAAAAATCTCTTACATTGCAGATGCGTCTGTACAAGAACAAGTGGATATTTTGTGGTTAAAAGATATGGGATTGATTATATTCTTATTGGTTAGAAAAATAAAGAATGTTTAAAGTTCAAATTTTTATTAAGGAAAGCCCAGAAAGCTCAAGAAAGCTTCTTTATATATAAATTTTTAGAAAAGTTCTGTTAGAGAAATGTAGAGAGCAGAGAATTTCCCATAAAGGTATTTATGCTCACAAAACTGACCAACTCTCACCCCATATCTCCCTAATTCTAACAAATTATATATTTTTTTTAGGAATACCTGGGAATGCTGATGGTTTTTTGACAAATTAATTAATTAATGTAATTGCGCAAATAGTGGGAGGAGATTTCAGTTCAAAAAGCTCCGTTAAAGCTACTGAAAGCTTAAAATGAGACATCATAAATATTTGAGTGATTTAATTAGCAAAAATTATTGATTTTTTTCTTTCATAAATTCATAAATTTTTCACACACTCCAAACCACACGATAGGGGGAGGTGAGCTTTAATTAAAACCCATCTCGTTCAGAACTATTTTACATCATTCCCACCTACTCATGCCACCCATACATCAGAAATGAAAATGGTGGTGGAAATTGTATGAGCCTCATGGCAAAATTTAGATTGTATGGGAACATAAATAAAGTTTTTGCGTTACACATTTTAATAAAAATCAACAGTATGGAGGGTAGGGGGGAAAAAAAGCTGCAAGTGTCTGATGCGGAGTTTATTTTTTCCCGGTTTTTATTTCCTCGCGCGCGCGGGAGCTTTTTGATACATATTTTTCGTGGACTCATGTGGATTACATAGCGCGTACTTTTCTCACACACATGGGGATATCCTGGAGGATGTTTCGCTCTCCCACCGACACAAAAGGGAGCGGAAGGTGCTTCTTTGGGTGGTGCATAAAAGAACGGCCGGAGGGTGTGCGTGGTATAAAGTTTTCCACCTCAAATGCAGCAATTTTTTGGTGGTGAAGAGAAAAATGTTGAATCTCCGTCTGGTCACTCAATTTCCGCTTTAAACTTTTATCCTTTTACGAGCACTTACAGCATGGTGGTGTACATACATGGAGCTGGTCACGACACACCATTGGATTGGGGAGTCCTCCTCTTTTAGCTCTGCGGGGCATGCACAAGCCAGAGGAAAAAGCTTCCAACACAGTTGTCTTTTCTCTGCACATGAGAATGATGGTTTTGGATTTTACCTCCACCCGCTGTGAAAATATACACATTTTTAAAATAAATTTTACATTGCGTGACCATTTCCTTCCCATTTCCATCCGCTCCGCAGTACCGAGACACCAGGAGGGATGGAAGGAAGCTCCGAAACGTGATGTTCCATTTTATTGCGACGAAACGCCCCATTTGAGCTGGCTGGCGGCGCACCAGAAGAATCTCCACGAAAGAACTTCCCACTAATATTCTACCATTTCTTCAGTTTGCCTTTTTTTTGTGCCCTGCACAAAAGCTCCTCCACATCATTATTGTGCTATATATGCTCTCAATGATGGTGGTAAAAGTGCCTAAAATGTACAATCCATGCGCTAAGGAGAGGAAATGATGTGAACAATGTTAATGACATGCTATTAACTTTCGGAGAATTAAATATTTATGAGTTACAAAACATTGCTTTAGAGAGGAAGAATAACAACAAGAAAAGCTTTTCAAATTTTTTATAAAGAAAAATATTCTAATAATTCAAAAAACAATTATGTACAAAGAATCTTGGAAGATTTGAGAGAATCTAAAGAAATTAATGTTAAGAAATAAGTTTGATGACAAGAATTGTCTCACACAGAGTAGCTTTTTGACAATACTTCCCATATTCTTTCAATTTCTCTTAAACCTTTTGGTACAACATACCCTCCCACCCGCCTTGCTGTCCCGCCTCTTTATCCACCTCAGGAAAAGAAGAAGTACTGACGGAATTTAGGAGCTTCACTTCCATCCCCCATCATCCCATCCACCCCCAGATGATCCACACAGAGAGGGAATTATTCAAAAATTCATGACTTTGGCTTCATTTTATGGGTGTTTTGCAAGTATATGCTGGATGTGTATGTAGCAAAATATGAGATGGAGAAGACATGAAGAGAAGAAGAAGGAAAAAATAAAGAGAATATGCAAAAAAAGGCACAAAAAAATGAGGAAGAGACTCCAATCTTTCAAGACAAACACTTGCCATAAAATTTATATAAAGTTTGAAATTATTGAAATTGATATACTCGCTCCCAGAGTCATCCCCTTTTTCTGTCGCCCAACCTCAATATTTCTCAATTTAACCTTTTCCCATGACGATATTTTTCAATGGGTTGGAATTACATTGAGAAAACCCCCGGAGCACAAACTCACCATGGCCAGGAGGAGGCGACGGAGGGATGTTCTCTGCTTTAGGGGGATGAAAGAAGTGAACAGAACACCCTCAAACAGCATGAGGGAATTTTCTACACCGTATAGTATCTTACACGGGGGATTACTACTACTATATATGGGGATAAGGTGAGGTGTTAGATAAACACAGTTTGCATCACAATGACTTCATTACCGCCACTAAGAAAAGTTTTTCAATGGACTTTAGAAGAGCATTCCTCTAAAAATCAAAAAAAGAGAAGTAAAGTCGAGGTCAAATGGGGTTATAACCCCAATTCTTTTTTAAGGGAGAACTTTTACATTTTTGTACTTGACTTTTCTTCTCCCCTCATCGTACTTTTCTTTTAACATGATTCCATGAATAGATTTTTTTGTTAAAGGTTTATTTTATTTAATTAAAATTCTTGAAAAAGTGAAGACTTTACAGGCTCAGTAATTTTCCTTGTAAATTTGTCATTTTCTGCATCCCCTAAATCAATTAATAAAATTGATTTGTTTTCATTAATTTGTTTTACTAAAATTTAACATGAATAATGGTGCTATTCACGAATCTCATGTAAAAAAATGATTATTGGTTCTATTCACGTTTCTCATGTTAGAAAAAAATGATCATGACATTTTTTTCTGACATTTTTTTTTCATTCCATCTCACTCCCCCCAACCCCCAAATGTTGAGAAAATTCAAGGAAATAAAAACATGTTGTGCGCAAGAAAAAAAGCATGCCATGAAAAAAAAAGATGCCGGAAACATGCGTGACAGAAAGACGAAAGATAGGGAAATACATTAGTGGGATTGAGAGGGAATGAAAAAAAAAGTCCAGAAAAATGTCATGATCATTTTTTTTACATGAGATTCGTGAATAGCACCATAAATTATTTATAAAAAAAAATCTCAAGACTAACAATTTTCCTTAAAGATTTTTCTTGCAAGAAAACTAGCTTTTCTGCCATTTTCTTATACATCCCGCTAAGAGTGAGTCAGCGGAAGACGCAACCAGAGTTAAAAGAAATAAAATAAAATAAATTATAAATAAATTAAATTATTTAATTTTTCTCAGTTTCAACACACTTTTTTTGGTGTTTATTCTACACGTAATTTAAGTACTTCCTCTTCCGCCAAGGCAAAAGAATGCGAGGCGGCATTGCGGAAAGAGCATCACCCATTTTTTTTCCTCCTGGATGTGTTACAAACTTTAGCGCAGATCTTCAATTATTCAAAAAGTCACATTTTATATTATTATGTACCATTAAGTAAACGATATAAATTTGTGTGGGCGGAGGTACACATCACACATTCCACGGCAGTGCGAACAAGGCATTGTTGGTCGTATGCTAATGCCGGCGAGAGATCTCTCAATGGTCGTTTTGGGACAAAGTGCAGAAAAGTTAAATTAAAAGGCAGATTTACGTGAAAATAAATGGATGGTAATAAAGTTTGGCTATATGGAGCTTTGGATTTTTGGTTCATACGGGGTGTGGGCTTTGAGCATGGAAATAAAGAACAACTATGCTAACGATTCTTCTTGCAAAATTTATGATTATCATAAATTACCATAATGGATACCCCACGCGAATGACGTTCTTCGTTGGGATAAGAGATCAAACAGGTTATATTTCGAGGGGATGTAGAGATAAATACCATGAAAAATACTTTCCCAATAACCATTACAATTTTCCCCATTTTCCCTCCTATATTATGGAACTTTTTTTCTTCTCTTCGCGCGTTGAAAATAGTCCCAATGGGAATTTGTGTATGTTTGTATCAGCAATGTTATGCTAAAAATGATGGGATGGGGGGCAACATATAATCATAGGAGGAATTAAAATTGCTTTTTTGGTAGAAATACATCAAGTTAATTTAATGACAGAGACAATAAATTGCCTAATTATGCACAATATAGGTGAATGTTTGAATGAAAAAAAAAAGTTATTAACAAGGGAGATTAATTTTGCCAAAACATCCGCCGTGAAAATGTAAATAATCAACCGATGAAAATTAAACCAGAATATTATTCGATACATGTAGAATGGACGGGGATGGGGGTTGTGTTCAATTTTCCCCATTCACTGGGTGGGGGTGGGTGATTGTGAGAAAAAACAATTATAACATCATACCTATTGAAACTTTTGACAAACATTTGCACGGTTTTTGCTGCTCTATTCTCTCTGTAAAACTAACATTATTTATGGGAAAATAGTGGCGAAACGACCATGAGCTTTCGGCATACCAAAAACTTTCACACTATGAGAGGGCCAAAATACAATTGAATGGGAATCGAATGCTGTAAGTGGGGTGAAAAGAGCTTTTCATGTGAGCAAGCAGCACTGCGGCAAGTTGCCTGGTGTGGATGCTGTTTTGTGGCATGAGGAGGAAATACAAAGAAATATTATTGCAATATTATTCGACAGTGAATGGGTTGGAAGATGGAAAATGGGTGGGTGGAAATAAAATAAGTTGAAAAATGCCTTTTGGGATGTTCCGCAGAAGGAATGTAAGTATATATAAAAGGAGCTTTTTTTGTTATAGCCCCCCCCCCTCTCCGCATCATATTGAGAATATGGGGCTTGTTCACACGGCAAGTTGGTTTTTGGAAATATATTTTTCAATGTGAAAATTGCAAGCAACCAATTGAAAGCATCATGAATATAACAATCCTGTTGATACAATAAAATGTTTGTCGGTGGAATTGGGGGTGTATGAGGAGGGGGTGGACGAAGGAAGAAGGGAAAATGTGGCGTGGAAAATAAAATTGCGATTCCTCTTCCACCTTTTGTTCCTCGTAACAAACCAATTTTAACATTAAAATGTGTAACCGAAATGCATTCAAATTGGCAAAAATAAAATGAATGAATTTTAATTATTCCATAAATAAGAAAGTTACTTAAAATGCTTTTCGCACGCCCTCGTACCTACAACCAATTTTTTTTATAACCCGTACAACACTCTTTTCGTTCAGTACAGCGGAAGGCACGTGCCTGTGAAATGGATATACGAGTGAAAAATGCAGAATTTTTGCATTCTTATTGGAGAAAATCGCTAAAGATATCACCGGAAGATCGTGATCAGAAAGAAATTCACTTTCCCTCAACATGGCAATAAAATATTTTCCCGAGAAAAACTTCTTATTGCATTCCTTGCACATCGTGCTCTTTTGCAGGAAATGTGTATCAAAATTGCAAAGGTAATACAAGCTAATAAATCAGGTATGTTGAACTTTATAGGGGAGAATAGAGACACAGCATGGTGTGGAGAAGTATTTTTTTTAATTTATGATATGAAATATGTTAGAGTTTCTGTTTAAAGAATCATCTATTTGATTTTTCTTCTAAAACTACTTCTTATTTGTTTTAATTTAAAAAGAGAAGTTGTATTAATTTGTATTTATCAGGTTAATTTTTTAACGACTTAGGATACTTTAGCACGGAGTTAAATTATTTACGAATTATTGATTTGTAGGGATTTAAAAATGATTTTTATTCTTCTTGCCCATTCAAAAGAAAGAAAAATAATTACATTTTTCCGTACTTTCGTTTTTTTCTAACTTAGGTTAGTAATACGCGGAAAACAAACTTCGATAATTTCCTCAATTTTGAGAAATTAAAAATGTTAAATTTCATCCATGAAAACATTATCGTTAAAGCATATTTTCTGGAAACAATTCTTGTCTATTTATTTATTTATTTTTTAATAAAAAGAAATTCGGATCAGATTTGGGACACTTAGGCGGATATTCCTATGCTTCATGACGTAGAAGAATATGACATGATGCATATGCTTCTTGTGACGTTTATTTGCTTATTTCAAACTCTTCATAGGCCTGATGATGTAGAAAAACTTCCCCGAAACCTTCATTAAAAGAATGAAGAAATATAGGGGAATGAAGGATAAGAAAATTAGGAGGAAGAATCTTTAAACGGACCCTCAGAAAAAAAAGTATTTCCAGATTTTGCAAATTAAAGATGCAAATTAAATGTAGGTACTTATGTAACCCTTTTCTCTATTCGCGATTAACCAAATATCCTCGATGGGGTGAAAAACTACACGGATTTCCTGACTAAATTAAATTTATATGTAAATGGCGTGTGGCACGGTGAAAATTACTCTAGTTCTAGGTGGTTTGGGGTGCATTGTTACCGAAGAATCCTTCACATGGCATAAAACACCGTGTGGTTTTTACCCTACCGCTAATTTCAATTTGGTACACGTGTTCTCGGCATTTATTGTTAATAAAATGAATTTCTATTAAGAGTTAATTTATTTTACACTGACAAAGGAATGCTAATTAATGCACAATTGCATTGCTTGGAGCTTTTAATTTTAGTTAATTCTGTCTTTGATCCAGTCTATCGTCCCCTATTGCTTAAAAATCATTAAAAATAGCAAAGGTTGGAATATGCGGGAATAAAATCAGTTGAAAATTTAAATCCAAAAAATAGGATTTTTGCAGGATATATTCTCTTCTTTCACTTCAGCAAGCAAAAGGAGAGAATTTGTGAGTGGATTTGTTGGAGGAAGCATTTTTTTTCACTTTTTGGAAGGAATCTCCTCACAGTCAGAGAATTGAGCAATCACGAGGGAAAATGCGGGAGCTTTTCACTATTTTACATAATTAAAAATGAAGTATAAAAGCAGATGGCGAAAGAAGGGGGTAATTTCCGGATTTATATTCTCGAAGCGCAATGCACAGGGTTGAAAAAAAAATACAAAACTTCACTGCGGTATATACATAATACTGTGTTATGTTGGGGTGGAAATAGAGGAATGGAAGAGCCGCGTTTTGTTGAGCTTGATGTGTAGATGAGATGCATAAAAAAAAGTGATGCCCATACCAGGATGAGATGAGAAAATTTGTGCAAAATTGTGAATTATTTGTTGGTAAAATGGCTGGGTGGGTGTTAGGTAAAATGTCTAAAGTAGGAAATATGACATCAATTATTCTCTTGTGAGGATTTTCCACCCCGGCATTGTACACATGATGGAATTTGAGGGGATGATATAGAGGGAAGCACACAGAATCCAGGAGAGGAAAAATTTGCCTATCTTCAATCTTGCCTTGTCGTTTCACTTGATGTTGAACTAACATTTTCTCGTCAACATTGCCGAATTGTGCTGTTTGCTTATGTAAATTGACTCTGTGTCTCAACCCCCCTTAACATCCCACCATCCTCATGAAAGCTCCAACGCAGCCCACACCCTTACTCGCCCTCAAGCATCCTCTAAAACACTATAGTAGACGCAATCTCCATGCCCATGTACGATATGGGATTCCCCCGCACAGACAAGACTACGTCAAGAAGCGAAAGATGAACAACTATCAGTCATTTTGTTGCTGCGAAGACTTTACATCCAGCACAAACCACATACAACATGAACCACCAAGCCTGTATGATTGTGGTACGCTTCCAAGGAGACTCGAGAGAGCTTTTCCACACCCCTTTTCGCATTCTCTGTACTTTCCTGATCAATGCTATTAAATTACACGACATATGAAGCATTTTATGGTTTGTTTAGTCTAAAAAATCCCTTGAAAAGGGTAGATTACATGAGGAAGTCACATTTTTCCATCCCCCATTCATCTTTTTCACATTTGAAACCCCCTTGAGTGTTTTCTCACCTAAATTCCTTCATCTTAATTTACACACGCGACAAGAACCTTTGTACAAAAGAATTCTAGCGCACATGTAGATTCTTTTAAATCTCTTTTTGTTCCATTTGATCTCTTGCCAAAAGTATTTGTTGGGATTTCTTTTAGGATGGTTCAAGGTAATATATTTCTTATGAATTATTTTTTCTTTATTTTAATTTTTATTTGCTTTGTATTTAGATTTAGACACATAAAAAGATTTAATGAAGATTAGAGAAAACGTTAAAATCAAAAGTATTTTTTGAGATTGAATCTAAAAAAAAAATGGCACTGAAATATAAAAAGATTTTTTTCGTTATTAAAAAAAATTCCCCTGTTTATTATTCTTTAATAAATTTATTTTCCTATTTTTTTAAATTTTTTTATTTCCTAAAAAATTGAAAAGAAAAATTATAAGCAAAATTTATTTCAATTTTGTATTTAATTTTATATTCTGAAGACGTTTTGATTCTCCTAGGACCTTGTTCAGGACTTGTTCACCCTTAAGTTATAATTTTATAACAAAACTGATAAACTACTGATCAACTTTTATAGAAATAAATTCAAAAAATAAATCAAAAAAAAAAAAACTAAAAACTTAACTTTGAGAAGACTTTTCATCTTCTTACATTGTGGGACGATTCTTGCATTTATATGGCACATCAAGAGTTATAATATTTAATGTTTGCAATTCATCTGGCTGCTCTGAAAGCGCGAGTTAGACGTGTAATTTAAGAGCACCGTCCAGGGCAAAGGGGAAGGATGATGAGATGGGGGATGAAGCTGAGGGCTGTGAGGGAAGATGACATATAGTGAGGTGAGTGAACTATCATCACGAATACAGTTGGTTGTTTCTATAGTTTCTAATCAACATTAATGGCTTCCATCCCCATTTATTTTCGCACACACACACACACACACCCCTTGAGTAATGTCTTGATGAGAGCATGTCTTATGGGGGTGACGGCAGAGTGTTCTCTGGGAGCTCCCAGCGACGAAATGTCGATTAACCCAAAGCACCAGAATGACGTGGAAACATAAAGTAACATGGAACTCGGAAAAGAAATCACTATATTGGCTCTTCTATTTCAACTAACAAGGATTTTTCTTCCTTTCCACCCCATATTCCCATCTATATGTACATGTATGTATCTACCAACTTGCCGGACTAACCCCCGGAGGAAAAACAAAAGGTTTATGTTGTGGGAGATTTTCCCACCCTCTCCTCATCACACTGCCATGCCATGCAATCATCAACCCCATACCATGGGGGAGGGAGGGTGAGGGAGTGAGTATGTGTGTGTGTGTGCGGAAATCATTGGGGTAGGATAAATGAGACAGAGATAAATAGCACTTGCTAATACTCGCTTACGGCACAATGTCACGAGAACATTTTCCTTGCTTCGCTACATGGCAAAGAGGAGCGATCTTTTCCAAACACAAGACGTGCCTCAGCGTTGACGCTCAAATTCATTTGCCGGGGGCGTGTAATTTTAACAAATTTCACGGAAATAAATATCGATTTACCATCTCTTGCGAACTTTTGCACCAATTTGTATTTATTATTTGGATCATCAGTCGATGGTATCGCACGCTACCTCCATCAGAACCTTTCCGCGTGGAAGCATCCAATTTCTCCCTCATCCCTCCGTTGGTGCTTATTTTATTTACCCCCCTCCACCCTACTCCACCTCGTAGGTAATACTGAGATTGCCAAGAAACTTTCGCAAATGGATTGTTGAAATTAGCTAAAAATCGTAAAATGCTTTCCCCCTGAAGGAATGCGGACGGACGATGGATATGAAGCTCTGGGAAAATGCTGAGGGCCAATAAAACTTATCGCTGCTTGGATGCAATCAAGCTGTATGCCAATTTAGGGATTTTATTTACCATGGGGTGTATCCATGAGGGTCATAGGATGAGGTCAAAGGGGTGGTATGGGGTATTTTAAATGAGAGAAAAGAGATTGCATTTAATTGGCAAGACGAGATTCTTGCACACGGAGACGAAGTTAAAATATTTTTACACAACTAAAGGGGGACACGTACAAGAAAATCACAGCTATTATTTCCTTAAGCTTCATTGTCATGCAAATAATTCTCACTATAGAAGATGGGATAAAGTTCTTCTGTATTTTATAGAAGAATTCTTGTTCTTCTTTGCCTTAGAATTAATTGGAAAAATTTTAAAGAAGATTTTTTTTATAGGAATACATGTTATTCTGATAAAAAACTTCTTGAAATTCTTTGAAGATGTGAAGAAAATTAACGAAATCTTGAAGAAAACTAAAAAAAAAAAAATTAGAGAAAAGCCAAAGAAAATCCACTTTTAAGAGTTTATGGAAAGCCACGCCCATACTTCAACTGATTATCCTTTAAAAATCATTAAAAATTTGCAAAAGAAAAGCATCGTAATTTTGTAAAAGAAAAATATTCATAAAATTAAAAATTAACAAGATAAGAAAATAAATTTCTCCCTACCTTCCCACCTTCAATTCCAATGAAGTTTAATTTTCAAAAGAAAACTTCCAATTTCTTCAAAAATAAAAGTCTCTGTCACCGTAAAATAAGCTTAAGCAATAACTTTAGAATCAATTCAGCAAACTCTCGGGGGCTATCCCCAAAAATACAGGGAGGGGGTGAATCATTTTATGGACCCTGGAAGCCACATCTTCCACAACCACACACTTCCCATTCATGTGAATGCGACCATAGAAATTATTGAGTGACATTTTTCCTCAATTTCTATGTCTCTTGCTCTCCTTTCCATCCATCCGTCCATAAATGAGGGGTATTTTGGACAGTTTTATGAACCCATCTGTGGGTGGGTGCGCATGAGGGTGGCGAGAAGAGATTTCTGGATGGGACATAATTTTAATTTCATTTTCTGTTGAGCTTTTTTTTCCACCGCCCTCACACACACACACACACTTCTTGCCCGCCATTCATCGTTATTAGACGCATTGCCATTTTATAGGGTGCGATTTGAGGGGTTTATATTAAAAAATAAATGTATTATAAGACGCTTTTATGGGTGCACTTTGGGATCAGTTGTTCCCAGCACTTTTGGGTGGGAGTTAGGGTGGCGCAGAAGCTTCCCTGAAATCGCACCAAAGATGCCTGTGTGTGTGAAAGTAAAAATTCATAAAGCTGCGAACTGTGAGCTTTTTTTTACAGCACTTTTATGTTGATCTATATGTAACACGTTATTTCATAAAAACAGTTATAAATAACAAATTTAATGAAATTGCTATCCCGTCAGAGGAGGTCAGTGCATCGTAAAATGGATTTCATTCTATATAGTACATTGTGTCCTATATATGGGGGAGGAAATCATATAATTTTCATCCATGATGGGGCTTGTAGGTTGGGGAGGGTAGGTGGATGGGTTGTGGGTGATGCCGTAAATTGGCAGGGATTTGAGCTTGTGCAGCAAGATTATATATTTTGCACATATTTCACTTTTCCCCGATGAGGTGTTGATTGATTAAAATTGCCAGAGAATTTACCGTCGGAAAGGGCTTTAACTGCTTTCGACGGGTGGGGGTTGCAATTTTGTCCAATTTGTTGCATCGAAATTTCCATCATTTAACCCCCTTTTGGGGTATATCATGTTGCCCCATATGCGGGGGATTGAGTGGGAGTATTAGCTCAAATCTCTAATGTTACATACAGAGGGACTATAGAGGGACTGTATTGAGGGGCACACAGAGGGTTTGCTTCATCTCTCATCGGATGGGGGTGATTCCTAAATATATCAAGACGTACATATATACAGGTGACACGATGAAGATGAGAGATTTATAGTGATCCATCAGATGTCCAAAGAAGACACTTTATGTGCCGTTAGAGGTTTGAAATCTCACTTTGGTAGTAATGAAGAGACAGCTCATGCAGAGCTTTCGTTATCCTTGCCACAATATGTTCTGTATTGATGAAGAAAACTTACCAATTCTGATTGAATGTCCAATGTAAGACTTCGTATTGCATATACTTTCAAAATTGCACTCTTGAGCAGATTATTGTGATTATTTTTTTCAATTTCTTGGGAACAGAAAAATTAATTAATAAATATTATTGATTCTTTGGTAGGTGTGTAGCAAATATTACATTTTTAATATTTTTTTATTGGAATTTTCATTAGTTTTCTTTCTTTAAGTTGTTTTACTTTAGCTAAATTTAATCTTAGTTTTTATCAAAATAAAATGTTAACTTTCAACTCGAATAAATAAATATCTCTCTTCTAAAATAACATTTTTTTTAGGAAAAAAAAATAAGAGAAATCTCTAAAATCTTTTACTAAACATTTCATCCATAGAGGAAGTTTTTTCTACTGAGAAAATGCAATATCTGTGATTTTGTACGTAAAAGTTGGAATTCTTCAAACAGGAGCTTTCTTCACATTTATCGAAGTGGAGCTTTATTAAATTACTTGCACACATATGCCCTGTCTCGTTGTCATTGCTTTTGGATTTACAACAAATTTTCCCTCCTCAAATTCAACATATAGTGGTATACGTCTTGTTGCTTTCGATGGATAGATGGATGAGGGTGGAGGTGGGTGAATGTTGAAGACGAAGTGAGGGTGGAAGGACACTGAAGGAATTGGCTTGGGCACCAAATGAAGCATGCAGAACTTGGAGGGGCGAAATAGAATTTCCCATGGAGATGAGCTTTTGTGAATATCCACTGGATCTGAGGAATTTTGTCAGACTCAAATTGGGGGTGTGTGTGTGCGCTCGGTGTATCGTGAACCCTTTTGAAAATTTTCCCTGCATTTGTATAATCTCATTTTTGTCTCATGTACCATTGATATAAAAGTTTTCGTCAAAGCTCCTCGGTCTGCATTCCATTCTGCCACCCACTCAATACAACGCAGAAATGTTGAAAAGTTTCACTTGAAAACATCCCTCTCTTGGATGGATTTCGTTTTGCTTCAACTCCTTTTTGCTGTTTTTTTTTAAATTTATTTTATTTCATACAAACAACCCCTTGACAAAGAGGTGGTGTGTACCGGGAGGGAGTAAAATGTGATTTTTTGGACATGACGACATGGTGTATGTGTTATTTAGTCGTGGGAAAAGGAGACAGAAGAGACAAATTGTAATTTGGCTTTTATTGGAGCAATGTATCCGCAGAGCTTTCAAAAGGAATTTCACATAATGGCCACAATAAATTTTACAAAAATAACTTTCCTGCGGGAAAAAGTGAGCGCAAAGGAGTGGGTCACGCTGAAGTGAAAGGGGGGTGGATGCAGCAGGATGAGGAGGAACTCTTGCAGTTTTCATTTTTAGGTTTGCTTGCGCGCTCTGTGTGTACATGCAATGATATTTACTTCTCTCTTTTTGGCCAAAAATCCACCACAAAGAGCATTTTGTAGCACCAAAAGGCTCTTCTCCCCCCTTTGGAAAACATGGTAGAGATGTGAGAATGTTGATGAAGGAAAAGGGAAAAACTCACTCTTTGGGTTATATGTAGTGTGTGTGTGCAATTTCACATGCTCCATTTCCGCCAAGGCAGGTCCTCAAGCTACATAATTTAGTGCTTAACGAGAATAGATGTGCACTTTGGATGTCATAATCTAAATGATGCTTAAAATACAACATTGTTGCTTCCACATACACATTTTTGTATACCATCAACTTTTGCCTACCTTTTTCCCTTTAATCCCCCATTTCGCTTTTCACAGCCAACACTACACCACACACATGCGAGGGGTTATACCTCCACAAATATTTACATATCTCCACCACCCAGGCATATTTTCACTCCCCCCTCCATCTATGGAGCTAAGAAATTTCACAGCATGTTTATATTCTTTATTATATAAGCACAATGTGTACCATGGGTGAGCTTTCATAGGAGCTTTTGCCGAATCCCACGTGTTTAAGAATTTAGTAGCTTAATAAAATATGCACCACACCAAGTTAAGTAGATAAACCATGCAAAATTTTAGCGATTTAGAATTTCATCCGCCCCCAAAAAAGATTTTTATTCTTTTCGGTAGGCTCCCCTCTAACTTCTCCCACATTGAGTTTATTCCGCATATTCTCACACACAATGTATGACTAAATAAAATAGCAAACACCTGCTGTGAGAAAGGGTTTACATTTTTTTTTTTTAAGTAAAGCTACATAATAAAAATTTACTTAACCCTTTCAAGAGTTAACACAGCTAAATGAGAATTAAAAACTTTTAAAAAATTCTTTTTAAAAAATCGAATTTTGAGAGTAAAAATTTGTTTGAAGCTTTTTTGTGGCTATTTAAACCTTTTAAATTCAGGAAAAATATTAAAGAATACCTATTTTTTAGTCACACTACATAATAAAAACTTACTTCACTTTTTGAAGAGTTAAATAATATTTAAAAAGATTTAAGAAATATAAAAGAAATTAAAATTTGAGAGAAAATATTTTTCTGAAGCTTTTTTGTACTTTTTTAAAGCTCTTAAATTCAGGGGAAATTTAAAGAAACTAACGAGCTTTTAAGCTTATTATATTTTTTTATTAAATTTAAATTAGCAATAATTAAATTAGTTGATAAAGCAAGCTGATTTTACAAATTTAACCTTCCGACCCTGGCGTAGAATTTAATTAAACAAAATCAGAAACTTCAGAGATATTTACTTTCAACTTGTACCCAGAATTAACAATATTTTATCATACCTAAATAGAGTTTCAACCACTTAAATTCGGTCACGTAAAACTTTTATGAGCACAAACGAATCTGGTTCAATTCTGTGAAAAATTAATGCGCTTAAATAAAAAATTAATTAACATTTTATCGAGCGCAACCTGAATGATTTTTTTTCAATGAAAAATTTTATAAATAAATATTGGGAGCAATCAGAAAAACGAATTTTAATATGTATGTAGTAGAGGTATGTATAAATAGTAAAGTATATTAACCTTTGACATTTTGTATGAATGTTCTGGCCTCAATTTAAGAGGACATGCAATGCAAAAACATATTTGCAGGAGTACTTCCAACTGTGCTCGTGTGTGTGTGTGTCTGATGAGATTCATAAATTTGATTAATGATGTTTTCATAGAAAATTGTATTTTCTACATCCCCAAAGCAGCATATTACAGCCAACTCTCTCTCTCTCTCTCTCCCTCCATCCATGAAATGCATTGTGTGTACATATAGTGAAAAGCTTCGGCGAAAAGGGTGAAAATTCATTATTGGGCCAGCTGCATGTGCGATATTTCACCAATAAATTTTGGACGATATGAACATCATACTTCCTCATATTGAGTTTATTTTACATTTCGCCGCGGTCATGATAATAATTTTCCTCGCTCGGCATCAACTTAATTTATGATAATTTTCCATGCACTAAATTACATCCCACTTTTTTTTTTACCCTCCTCGCCACTGAGTACGAACAACCGCGCGTATTTCCTTCTAGTTGTCACGCCATGGCAGTTGCTGAAACGTTATGACGTTGAGGCGGGGAAGGGAGCTTTAAATAAATTTATATACTCCATCTTAACAATTTAATTGAAATCTATTTTTATTATTTTTCACACCCGTCACATGCAAGCCTGCACACACAGAGTTTTCCTTCCGAGAGAGGGAGACAAAGAGAGAGAGAGAGGAGATATATTAGATTTGTAGGGGTGGGTGGTGAAAAAAAAGCACAAACCACATCGTCGCAGCACCAAAATGTATACCAAAAAGAACCCGGATCAGGGCCATGAATCTTAATTTGGTTTTAGTTGAATTCAATTGTGGAGAAAATTGAAAATCGTAAATTTCGGCACTTTGCACGCAAATATGAAAGAAAGCTTTTATGGTGTCTATTTGAGAGCTTTAGTAAAAAAAAAGCTCTTGCTTGCGATGAAATGGAATATATATACTTTTCATGGTCTTGATTTATTTTCTATTAGTTTTATGGCTAAAATATATGGTGGTTCAACGATTTAAATAGTATCTAATTTAAATCGAATGTTTCATTGGGAGAATTTAACTAAATTCCTTTTTTTTTGGTTCATTCTATTGCAAGATTTTGCAAAATATTTTCTTTTATTATTCTTTAAAAGCTTACGTACTGTGAAAGCTTTTCTTAGCTTTGTTTCTTTCTAATCAAAAGCAAATATTTACTTGAATATCGAATTTTTCTATAAAGAACAATTTTATCATTTAAATATTTTTTTTTTAATTTTTCTTTTCCCTCGCTACTCCACACATCAATAGCTTTTTGCTATGTACAAACGTCCTCATACATTGAACGAGTTGAAAATGTAATGAAAACATTTCCATAAAACATCCCATCTTGCATTTCAATTTGCAAATTAAATAAGAAAAATGTCTTAAATTTCTGTCCTTCATTTGCAAAATAATGGATTATATGAAACGAAGGGAAAAAAAACGGGGAATCCCATTTCATACCTTGTCCTTTATTACACCTGAAAAATTTCATTTAATTACACATTGAATACAAGGCGAGCTATTTTATTGCTTCTTGTTTTTCGGAAAAGTAATACGACCCTTCGGTGTGTGTGACGTGTACATTATATTGTATTTCATCCCATCCGGTGAGTGGCTATGTGGAAGGGGGGGGGGGGGTGTTGGAAAAAAATTCCCAATAGACAAAATTCCCCGGGAAATTCGTCCGGAAACGGAGTGAAAAGAGATGGATAGGAGTCACCTTCGGGAGTGAAAGAGGATGGTGGATAGAGGTTGGAAATCTCACGAAATTCCGAGACAATTGAAGCGCAAAAATCATCCCATTGACAGGCATTGGACAAGGGGGAGGTAGGTATGCGAGGTGAGGGGGTGGTAAATCAAAACTGTTATTTGATATGACTTTTCTATATAGCAAAAGGGGGGAGAATGAGAGCGAGAACAAGCGAGAGAGAGATTTAATAAGAAAAGTTTTGCTATTTCTCTGTTTCTGCCGATTGCTCAAACACCCCGCCATGGTTGATATTGGAGTCGAGTCGAATTCTTAAGTGTTATTTATTTTGGCACGTCTTTTCTTTAGGCTGTTACTGATACAATGATTGAGTCTTTGGCGCCTTGTATTTTAAAATAAATACTTAATGCAGTCAAAATCTTTCATGTCCATTTGGCATGTTTTCCCTACAAAACGAAGCGCGAATATTTGTCCCTCTCACCCCCTATAATAATGCACTTTCCCTAAACTTTCCATGCAAAATGATGGAAAACTTCTTGTGTGCATAAAGTGACGAGATGTGCCAGGAAAAGTTATTTGGCGAAACAATTATATGACACTTTTGGTATGAAATTTAATAATTCTCCATCACACAGAACCACCCTGCTCTCATACACCCCCAAAAGCAAGCCCAAAAGACGTTGATTGTAAGTAGCACAGGAATGATGAGGGGGAGATGTTGAAAGGAGAAATGAACAATTCAAAATTTCATATGCTATTGTGTCTTCGTATAAGGAGTCACGCTCAAGGGTATATATCTCAAATATTAGAGGCTCTCTCCTCCTTATTATCATAATGGCATAGAGCATTTCACCATATTGTAATATTAGAGGCGCACATTGGAGAAACTTAGTATTTAAGTTAATCTAAAACTTTGGGACAACACCGGAAATTAAACTGCTCTCAAATGTACTTTATAACACAACTCTCAAGTACTCCTTTTGGTTCCACCCGCACTGTATGCCATCACTCGCCTAAAGAGCAATAAAGGAGCCAAGAATATGGCAAAAGACAAGGGCTTTTCCCATCTACATGCAAAGGTGAGACTGTTTGGGGCCTTTTTGGGCAAAATCATATCTCAAAATCTCGTCATTCATTTCATTATTCACATCTGACAACCAGTGAAATTCCTGGCAAACGAGCACACACTCACACACAATTCATGACTCGCTCTAAATGCTTTTGCTCGGCTTTTGCTCCACTATGGGTTGTACATCTAATGAATGAACATTCTGATGGTACATTTTGCCTACATTACATGGGCTTAAAGCTCGAACTAACTACATATTTGTTGAGATTTTTCTTTAATTTTCTTTCAAATAAATTGTTCATCACGATGGAGACGCCTGGTAGTCGTAGAATCTATGATTCACATTGAAATATATAGCAAAAAATTGCAGTGGAGGCGCCAAGTTATAACGATGGCTCTCAATTATTTAAAAATATAGGTACTCTAGATGGGGGCGCCTGGTATGGATTTAAATCTTCCTGTGATTGAAAGATCAATTAAAAAAAAAAAACTGAAGAAGCCGGAATCGTTTTAACGGAAAAAAGCGACAGTGTTTTCAGGTCAGGTCAAACAATGGAGGCGCCAGGTCGTAAAGTTCTTCCCTTTTACTTCAAAATAAGCCTCAGCAAGTGATGGGGGGTGCCTGGTAGTCAATGAGCGTTTTCATCTCATTAAAAAAAACGTAGAGAAAAGGATTGCAGTGGAGGCGTCTGGTCATAAAATACGCTCCGTTTACTCGAAAACAAGCCGAGAGCTTGAGACTGAGGCACCTGGTAGTCGCAGAAAGGTTTTTTTTTCTTACAAAAGTAAGCAATAAATTGCAGTTGTGGCTCTAGATGAAATCATATCTTTTCAATACCTTAAAACAGCTAGAGGGACGTGGCCCAATTCCGACATCCACAGGTCCGCGAAGAATCAGAAAAAAATAGTATAAAATAAAAAGCAATTTTCTTAAATTTAATACCATTTCAAAGCCCATTTATTGTTCTTTTAACACCCATAACTTTCTACATTTAAAATTTTATAAATTTTAAGTAATAGCGGATTGAAAAAAGCCTTAAGAAGTTCGAATTGGGCCACATTCCTCTACATATATAGCGAGATGGAGACGCCTGGTAAAGCAAATAAAAAATCTTTGCAACATATAAGAAGAGACTTTTGGCCCAGCAATTGGATGATTTTGCACCACTCATATGGCTTTCCACCCCTTCTATATATAGTGAGATAGTTCAGCTTCAATTCGCACACAGAAGGGCAAAAGGGAGAGAAAGCATCATCCAGTAGGATTCACATACTACATGAAATTATGAGAAGTTGGTGTATTTGGGGGGCTTAATTGAATTTGATTCGAATCGAGTAATCGCAACAACAAAGCCGCTTGCCCATAATTATGGGTAATTCCTAGGTTTCACAGAGACCATGATTCCTCATGCCATGTAGTTAGTTTTCTCATCGACGGTCGCATTCCCCACAACAATGGACTCTCTAACTCCGCCATCAAACTCCATTTTACCTGGGCTACGATATTTGCGAATAACATGGGGTTGGATCGAGAGATAATTTTAATTAATTTGATTTCTCGTTCTTTCATGGAGAAATTGGGAGCGAATCCTCGTTAGGAATACAGAAGCGTATATAGTACCCCTTTCCCTCCTATGACAGTGCAATTGCTATAGGTTTCACGTTCGCGTTAATTGCTTTTTGAGAAGAATTGCACGAGGTATTTGGAACGTGTGTTTGGAAACTATTACCGGGTGCTTTCAGTAAATATGCATGGATTTTAGTGGGATTCATTTACACGTACATAAACTACAAAAATGAATATATATTGTGGTTACATAATATCACAAACATACCATGGAAAATTTTGGAAAATAGAATTTGCAATTATTGCAAATTTCATTCATGTCATTGAACAAAAATGTCTCTTTAATAGAAGATATTCATTCCACAGAATGTTTTGAGAATTTTTAGATTTTTTTTTAATTTCCTCATCTTATGGAGAAAGTTCTTTTTCAATTCATGCGATATAGCTGTCAATTTTCACGCCTCGATTGGGTTTTAAAAGTTTTCCTCAAGTTTTTTAATAAATGAATTTTACTTATATTGCCATGAATTTCTGCTTTCTACTCTGTAAGCTTTCGGAGCTTTCTTATTGCCATTTAATTAATTTTTTTTTGCGAGACTATACCATTGAATTTTACTCTGCCATGGGCATTTACAAAAATATTTCCTTGATCTGCTTTACACCAAAGAGACTATTGATTCATTTAATTTGCAAGAAAAATATTATTTAATAATTTTATGAAGGGGAAAGCTTTTTAAATCAATTCAAAATGGCTTAATTTTTATTAAATATTGTTAAAGGAAAGATAATTTTCATTAAATCGTAATTTAAATCTCTGTCTTAATTAATTAAGGGTGTAAATAATACAGAACCAACCCTCCAGCAATGCTGCCATCTATCTTGAGAAACATGCAGCTTCGACAGTAAGCTCAAATACTCTTACTATACATATTTAAAGAATCATCTTTTTTTTTCTTTTAGGAATTCACCCTCAAGCTTCAATTCTTGCATTTGTTATAACAAGGAAGAAAAATCTTCTTTATTTCCACCACTCAGGGGACAATTTTCCACCCACACAGTACCATTGATGATGTGTGATAATTGCTTGGGAATATTTAAACGTGATTCCCTTGGGTTATATGCGGAAGGAAGAAAGAAAAAAATAGGGTCATACACGTAATATTTCGCAGTAGAATTGATGAATTTGGTTGCAGAATAGAGCAAGGAAAAAAAAGAAAAGAATTGGAGGAAATTTGAATTACGATTGCAGAGAGAAAATTTCAATTTTCTCCCATAATACATAAAATTTCGTAGTCACCCCCGAGCCAAAGGGAAAATCGAATACCGAAACGAAACTCATAATGCAACAGAGAGCAGAGACTTTTAGCAATAGCGGAGTAAATGGACCATTGGCTCTCGTACAATATTGTATAGTTTCGGAAATGGTCATGGGTTTTCTCTGCAAAATAAAACAGACATTTTTATTGGGCCACAAAGTGCATCGTATTCTCTCGCACAGACTTTCTCTGCCTTCCCCCCCCCCCCCAAGCAGATAATTCGTTTAGTTGCTCACAGTGATGAGGTGGTGTGGAGATAGGGGGGGGGGCTATCACCCTACATTGGAAGTACCCAGCTAGTGAGGTGAAATAGTGGAGAAAATTGTGCTGTAGTACAATTTAAATTGGGTGGATGAAAACAGCTTTCCACGAGAAAAGTTTTCACATGTGTGCCCAATGTCGTAAATATCCGTTTGAATTGCTGCAAATCATCCACACAATTTAATGGACTTCGGGTGATCTTGTACGCTCTTCAGAAACCCCCATCTCATGCTCTCTCTATATGAACTCTTGACCGGAAGAGCAATCAACATTTTTTTGTTGTTGACTTCCGTTTGGAAGCAATATGTTGTGCACTTACACGCTCTCCCATCCACCCCCAGGGCAACCACTTTACCCCCAACTTATTCTCTTTGGCTTGGCAGCAGATGAGTGCGGTCTTTTGCAGTATTTATTGGGCTCATTCAGGGGGTTAATAGCATTTAAATATATTTTTTAATAGAATTTATTTTAAATCTTTTCTAATTACCCAGTAAACATCTGATTGAATCAATCAGATTTGATTATTGATTGATCAATAATTGAAAAATCAATTCGACCTGTCAATCGATTGATCAATCATTTGTCAATTATTGATCAATCTCAGCTCAATTCTTATTGTTCAATAATTGGTCATCGATGCGGACCTACATTGACTAAATATTGCTACTATCAATATTGAGTCAACTATAACTCAATCAATTATTGATCATGGATTGAACAATTATTGTTAATCAATTTTTTCATCAATCAGTTGGTCAATTTATGCTCAATTATTGATCACTCAATATTCAAAATTGAGTCAATTTAAACTCAATCAATATTGATCATAGGTTGATCAACTGTCCGGACCTACATTGATTCAATATTGAGCTCAATAATTGATTATTTCAATTTATTTTATTCAAAAAATCAAAGAGAAATTCGCAAAAATTCTTAATGCCTTTCAAAATATGTCAAAAATCGCTGAAGTTATTGACCCCTTGGTTTTCATTAAACAATTTAAATCTCATTCGTGATCTTCTTTAGTGATTTGTTTGATATAACAGCACTTAATTCAATCATAAATATGTAGTTTGATAAAAAGCAAGACAATGTTATAAGGAAGAGTGGGGTAAAATTGAGCAAAGATAAGAAACTATGCTTTTCTTAATTAAATAATAATAAAACTTAAAAAAAATGTGAATCTTTGTATGGAAGATTAATTTGACTCCAAAATTGGACATTTAAAAGCACAAATAATTTCAAAAGATTAGCACTACTTTGCCCCTCTTACCTGTATACCATAAATACTTTTATGAGTAATAAATTATTTGCCTTTTTCGTACATAAAATCATCTAATAGATATCTTCTGCCGTATTGCAGTCAAAATGCAGAGATTTACGGAATGCTCGAAATGCCTACAAGCGTAACCTTTCGTGGTTTTCATTCCGTAACATTTTTTTTCCTTCCACCCCCGCCACAATATGTATGTATTTTTCGGGGGGAGTTCTTTGATAAATCTCCTTCTCAAATCTCTAATGGTCTGTGTCGAATTTGTAGGATGGTTGTACCACAAATGGTTTGGAATTGAATCGAAATTTATGAAATTGCCGATTATGGGAGGGTTAAAAGGTTATATGGTATAGGTTTTTAGCTGCATGCTCATACATCAAAAACTCTTTGTGTTAGGCACAGTATTACAAGGTATAATTTTAATCATGTTCCACATTTTCATCCCTCTCACCATCACCCTCTCCCATGTAATTGAACGTGTTCTCCATCCGCATCGCTTCGCCAATTCGACGGGTGGTGGGTTAAAGGTATATTGTTGGAATTTTTGTTCAACCCCTCCCCCTCCCCGCATCGCACAATACAAACCACCCCCTTGGCAATTGGGGTGAAAAAAAGGGCGGCTGAGCGCACGGAAAAGTGCGGTAGTGAATGTCGAAATACCAATTTGAAATAATTAGTATTGTAATTATTCTATTTCGGAAATTCGTAAAATTGTAGGTAGTACACGCCAAAAGGGATGGGGCAATGGGGGTTAAAGGGAAAATGCGGTGGTATCAAATTAAACTATGTATTATGGGAAACTTGGGTGTGTTATTGTGCTAATAGCGAGTTAATTAGCCATTTCATCAAATGACTTTTCAATTGATTATATCGTATGCATAATTAATTACTAATAAATGGCAATGAGATCAAAAATTGGTTTTTCTTTCATTTCACACGAAAAACATCCCCAAAATATAAATTAATATTTATTGTCATGTCATTATTTGCTGAATTAAATATATCACCCCATTCAATTCACTCAATTTGGATAGCATGTCATTTTTCCACCCCTCATCCCCAATATGGGAAAATATTGTAATATAAATTATATGTATAATAAATTGGAATGAGTTATTTTTTTAATGTTGTTTTTCTTTTTCAAAAATTGCATCTGTGTGGATGTTTTTCTTTCACTGTTGTTTTTCTCTTGGAAAATAAAACTTGATTACTCTATTAAATAAATAGGAAATTATGTACATGAAGTATATACTATGAAGGACAAGGGGAGTTTATCTGGATGAAATTATTCGTATCTTCGGAAATATTCGGATTATTAGCTAATATTCGGTAGATTTGACAAAAAAATCAAAATATTGGGTTTCCAAATTACCAGAACTCTAAGAAAATATTTAATTCAAACCTTAAAAGAACTAAATTCAAACCTAATAGTAATTTTACCCCTAATCATGCTAAAGCCTAAAAAAGATTAAATTCGGGCATCAAAATATTTTTTTAGTTCTAAAAAGACAGAGATTGATGAAAAACAGAAAGAACAAAAAGTAGTAAATTCTACCCAAAACTTGCTTAATTCAAGCCTAAAAGTACTTAGTTGTCAACCCTAAAAAAAAGCAGACTTCAATCTCAATAAGCTTTAAAAAATATTATTTAAAGCTTAAAAAATGCAAAAATTGATGCCTAAAAAGTAGTTAATTCAACCCAAAAAAAATGAATAAATTGAAGCCGATTAATATTTGATTTTCAGTCCCAAAACAGCACAGATTGAGGTACAAGACTTTAAAAACATCATTAAAACCTGAAAAAAGAACTAAACTCAAACCAAAAAGTAGTAATTTATTGCCAAAAAGTAGTAAATTGAATCCAAAAAAAGACTAAATTCAAACTAAAAATTCCTAAATACCTTTTTGGGATTTTTTTCCGGTTTGGAGATATTCGGTTTTAGCAAAAGATGTTCATGTGAAGTCAATTCTTCAGATTTTCGGAAATATTCGGATGATCCGCTTGAAAAACCAAAATATTCGTCAGACATAATCATCCCTTGATGAAGGAAATTTGTTTCCTTCTGTAAATATTTATGGTTCTATAGTTAAAATTTCATATTCTTTTTTTGTTTAGTTGATATGCACGCAAAAATTTAAACTTCTATGATAAAAACATTATTACTAAATTAATTTATATAACTCAAAAATCTCACAATAAAAAGGATAATTTCCTACAAATTTTATTGCAAATTTCAGTTTTTTATTCGGAATAAAAAGTAAGAAAGAAAAGAGATTTTTACCTTCATATTTGACAAATATTTTCTATTTTATTCTTTCTCTACCAAACCCTCTCTATTCATAAAGAAAAACTTGGAAAATCTTTTATGAAAAAAAAATCTGGGCTCAATGGGGGTCATTTTCATCAATATGTAGAATATTTATAAGGTTCAAAACCCTCCCTCGACTAGCTCAGGGGGTAGTTTATTCTTCACTCAGGTTACAGGGCTTTGACTCTTCTTCTCCTCACAAAAGGATTCTCTCCAGCGGGTGTCTCGATCTACGGTGGTTTCTCTTCCTGCTGCTGTTGTGATCTCCTTCGGGGATCTCCTACTCTCCACCGACGTTCAGGGGCTCGCCTGCTGACTTCTTCTGTGCAATATTTCCCTCACAGGATATGTGGGTGCGTTTCAATTCTCGCTGTGTGAGATCTGGCTCACCTGAGGAACCGTGTGATAGCGTTTCTATGAGCGCTGGCAATTGACGACCAGGCCACAGACTTCTCCGCGCACCAAAGGTGGCGATAGAGATGTTCCCAGGCAAATCCGGCAATTGACGACCGGCAGGTGAGCTTTGGCTCTTCCACGGGGCCCGTATGTGCTGGATTCAGGCAATTGGCGACCTGAATATCTCGTCAGAGGAATACTTCCCTTGTCCTGCTGACGCTTCCGGCTATTGGCGACCGGGGAAAGCACTTTTCCTTGCCAGTAAGACTGGCAATCTAACGTCCAGACACAGGCGGCAATTGACGACCGACCTCTGTGTCCGATTCGAGCCTGTGAGATGCGCCAAATCTTCCAACTGATTCTCCCCAATCTCCTGGCGGGTTCCCTTGGCGTGAATCTCTCCGACGCAGCTGATGCAATTCCTGGGACGACACAATTCCACTTCCGGCGTCTTCTTTTGGCGGGAAGCTGTCCGACACAGATGCTGCAGTTCCGGGGAAGGCACAAATTCACTCCCGGCGTCTTCGACACTCTTGTAGATCTCACTGGACAGAATTCTACTCCAGACTGAACTTCGTTCCCTGTGGGGATGGAAAATTTATAACTAAAAGTAGCACACAAATACATACAAAGAACATATATCATGCACACACTCTTCGGCTTCCTTCGTCGTTTTGGAGACATTTTGACAGAATAAAAGTTAACCTCCCAAAAGCCAAGTTCAAAATTTTTTCGCACGTTACATCACCCATAAGTTGTGAAAAGAAAACAAAAAAGATAAAAAAAAAAAGAAAAGGGGATGAACGTGGAGGCCCCTTCATGTCCCAACGAAAAGAGAGTGTGCAGAAATGGAATATGAATTTTAACACCAACACCTCATTAAATAAGGAATTTTAAATTTCTGCTTTAAGATTAAAGGCTTATTTACTACATTAAACTAACTTTACCAACACCATATGTATAGGAATATTTTAAGGGGTATTATAAGAATTAAGATTATCTTGAATTCAATGTGCGAGGGCTAAGGGCTTCGAAAGAATGGCTGGTCAGGCCCTGCGGAGTTTTATGAGCATGTTCTCACAAGACTTCTCCACAGATGTCCTTATCCCACAGGACTGATGATTCCCATGGAAATTTTCCCTCCGTCCCAGCAGGTATCTTTTCTGTTACCTTGCCTCGACAATGTCTTCTGATCTCCCTCAAGATCAACCCAGATTTTCATGAGATCCCCTTATGCCCCACAACATCAGAATCCCTCGATCTTGTGATCCCTGAGCAATTAATTTATGAAGGAATTGCGAACAGCGATATCTCAAGATAAGATTTTGGGTCATTCATAGTGTGCAACAATAAAGTTTTCGCAAGTTTGGGTGTCTCGTTGAAGGTATCTACTTTACTTTAAGAAAATAAGTTTGTTGGGCAGCCGAACTAACGAGTGGTTCGCAACGCGATGCATCACCGTCAGTTATGGGCGCAATTGTGCTGTAAGAGAAAACATAATTAATATATAATGTTCCATAATTTGTGCTCCAAGAGCTTCCAAAGAAATTGGGATTCGCCATCATAATTTTATGCCACCCATTATTTCCTACAGGCAATTACCAACCGCAACCGAAGTTGTCTGTGCAGGGAATATGGTGAGACAGGACTTTCTCCCAACAATTCTCTGGTCTTCTCGCAAACTCGTAGAAGTGGGGCTCATGGGTAATTTTCATACCATGAACTTCTGACTGCGCAAAAAGGGCGAAAGATCCTAGCTACGTTAACCAAGGCTGGCACCTCTCGTTGGCTCCTCGCTCCATAAGTCGCACGTAGGCTTAAGATTTCATACAAGTCCGTTCGTCCGTTGTCCCTTCGCAGCTGACACCAACTCCCTAAAGGAACTTCTCCTCAGAAGGCCTCTTGGCAAGGAATCCTCTATACCACTTCTCCTTCTCTCTCTCCTCCTCCTTCTCTCTCTCTTTCTTTTCCTCTCTTTTTTTTTTTTTCCTCCTCCTTCTCTCTCTCTCCTCCCTCTCTCTCTCCTCCTTTCTCTCTCCTCCTTTCCTCTCTCCTCCTTCTCTTCTTTTACTGAGTTCACCTCCCCTCGGCATTTCACCGGCCCCCCTACCCTCTTTTTTATTCCACCAATCTCCAGCTCACCCGGAGGCCCCGAAGTACTTTTCTCTCATTCTTTTCAAAAAACGTAGACGGGGTGGAATTTAGACATGGGCACGAACGGGGTGAACCTTCGATGAAGATTTGGCTTTTCAGGGCCTCGGCTCCATCCGTGAGATTGCGTACTGGTGGATGTGAACTCAGTCGCCGCCACCATTTGAGCAAAAGGCTCATAAGCAGAGTTATCCCAGGTTGGTGTAAAGGACCACCCCTTTCATTGGGCTCTTTGTCAATCTGACTCCTGTTTTGCCTTTCTCTTCTCTTCTCTCTTTCGCCGCTCATCTCCTCCTCAACTCCTCAATTTTTTTTTTTTTTTTTTTTTTTTTTTTTTTTTTTTTTTTGACGATTCCCTGCCTTGAGGTCCCCGTCAGAGGGCACCAATAAAAAGGAGGAGACAACCTTGGAGGTCCGCCATCCTCACATCTTTGCAATCCATCCATGGGCTCACGCGAATAAGTATGGGTTTGGATGACACTTTTCTGCCCTACCAGTGGAGGTGGTCGCGAGGCAACGAAAGTAAGGAAGTCCTTCTGTATTTTCAAGTTATTCTCTAACGCGGAATAGACGTGAATGCGATTAGATATTGATTCTACTTATAGGTGGGATGGGTCCTATGCATCTTGTGCATGAATTTCATAGGGATAGGAAGGAAGGATATAAGCGGATTTTGCAAAGTGCAAGGGAAAAATTACAAGGAACAAACGTCTTCAGCGTTGAATCAGCGCATGCCATCCGAGGGAGTTCTACTATTTAAAAGCAGACTTGACTCCAATGGATTTTAGACGCGACTCATGACCAAGGATGCTCCATGGTACGTGCGTCATCTCATGGGTGGCCTTCCCAGAGGCGCTCATACAAAAATCTTCCCAAAACAATATTTCATACCATCATTGATCAAGTGACAGCGTAAAGAAGGAATAATCCGTATACCTTCTTCCGGATTACCATGTAAAAGAAAACCAAAGAGGGAGTAAATGGAAGCGGTATTAACCAAGTTCCATGAGGAACATGCTTCGATCTCCTTAGCTCCTTGCTGTCTTGGCAAAAGGGTGTAAAAGACATTCCTGAATAAATTCAGATCCCTTTTGTTGCGATGCGAAATCGCTGAAAGATAAATTTTATGCTCAGATTTTGTTATGCATTAAATAAGAAAATTGAGAACCACCTAATTGCGATTGAAATCAATTTGCAAAAATATAATAAATTGGATAAAATCCCTTGGAGGATTTTATAATATTTTGTGACTTGTGTTTAATTAGGCTTTATATCTTTCTTGTGATATCTGGCAATTCTTCCCGAATCCACATCCTCCAATTCATAGGTATCCCCTCGCTTTGAGATTACTTTGGATTTGACCCAGAGAAGAAATTTATGTTGGATGCCCTTAGCCTGATCAGATTGCCCAAAATTTCGGCGCCACACAATATCTCCAACATTAAAAGAATGA
Organism: Lutzomyia longipalpis; assembly: GCF_024334085.1. NCBI lineage: Eukaryota > Metazoa > Arthropoda > Insecta > Diptera > Psychodidae > Lutzomyia > Lutzomyia longipalpis. The sequence goes on from NC_074707.1 coordinate 50,275,644, forward strand.
ACCCGTTTACGGAGATCATAATTCTTAGCATTAGATTGGTGCGCCTGGCGCAATCGAGGACCCACATTCCTTCGGGCATCTCCCAACTGTTTTAATCTCTCCTTCAAACCCAGAGGAGGTCGGATATTTACCACAGAATACTGATCTGAGTCCGTGATCATTTCCATCCCAAAATTTATAAAATAGGGCGACATTTTAGTACCCTCATGTATGGCTGAATTCATCGCACACTGAACCTGATAAATATGATCTCCCCATTCCTTGTGGTGTTTCTTAATATAAGCCCGCATTGAGGTGATCAAAGTACGGTTTGCACGCTCTGTGGGATTGGACTGGGGATGATACAGTGGCGTTTTCCAATGCTGAACGCCATATCCTTGGAGGAAGGATTTGAATAATTTGGACTCAAATTGTACTCCATTATCTGAAAGAATGATTTGGGGAATGCCGAAAACACAAAACACACGATTCTCAAGCACCCCGACGAGCTGTGGAGCTTTGGCATTCCTTAAAGGAAAAGCCAGGACAAATTTCGAAAACCTATCCACCACAACTAAAATATCAGTATAGCCTTTGGAGGTTTTAACTAAAGGACCAATGTAATCTAAAGATATGGTCTGCCAGGGCCTCGTTGCCTCCACAAATTTTCCCATAGGGGGAGCTAAAGGCACATTTGGGGCTTTTGAGGCTTTGCAAATCTGGCAGTCCTTTACATATTTGCCGACCTCCTTTCTCATTTTTGGCCAATAATAAAGGGTGGAAATACGGTTAAGAGTTTTGAAATATCCAAAATGTCCAGCTCTTGGCTCATCGTGGTACTTCCGCATCACATCAACGCGATCCTCTTTGGGAACCACCAACTTCCACCGATGCTCCACCACACCCACATCGTTGAGCACTCTGCAGAGCTTATACAGCCTTCCATCTTCCACCTTGTAATCGGGAAGCTTCTCAGGGGTCTGTGTGGCCTTCTCGAAGAGGGAACTGTACCACTTGTCCTGAACTTGGGCGACGGAGCTGATGTCGAAGCATCTTGACAGAGCATCAGGGACTATGTTTTCTCTTCCTGGCCGATGTCTCACCTCAAAATCGAACTCTTGCAACCTCAATATCCAGCGAGCAAGACGGCCACGAGCCTCCTTCTGCCTCAACAGCCATTGTAATGCTGAGTGGTCTGTTTCTACCACAAAACGGGCCCCCACAAGATACTGGCGGAATTTTTCAATGCTGTACAGCACACCCAGAAGCTCCTGCTCCGTGGTGGTGTAATTTTTCTCGGCGGCCGTGAACTTCCTCGACATATAGGCAATTACCCGCTCCTTATCATCCTCCCCCTGCACGAGAACGCCTCCACATCCGAAGTCGCTACTGTCTGTCTTCACTCGGAAGGGTTTGGAATAATCGGCGGTGGCCAGTATAGGCGCGGAAATCAGGGCACGCTTGAGATCCTCAAAGGCACGGTCAGCCTCAGGTGACCACTCAATTGATTTGGGTTTTCCTTTGAGAAGATTGGTGAGGGGCAGAATGGTGGTTGAAAAATTTGGGATGAACTTGCGATACCAGGACATCATTCCAATTACCTGGCGGAGTCCCTTCACCGTGCGCGGAGGGGTGAGTTGAATGATGGCATCAATCTTCTCTGTGTTGGTAGAGATTCCCTCTGAAGAAATTGTTAATCCCAAAAAGCTCAACTCGGGGACACAGAATTTTGATTTCGCCAAATTGATCGTGAGATTGGCGGCTTTGAGCCTCTTCGCAACTTCTCCCAACATCCGCACATGTGTCTCGAAGTCAGGTGTCACGACCAGCACATCATCCAGGTAATAATACACAAAGGGCTCCAGATCATGCCCCAACACCAGTGACATCAACCTTGCCATAGTCATGGGAGAATTGACTAGCCCAAAAGGAGTTCGTTGAAAACAATATAACTTCCTTCCAGGTAACGCAAAGGCCGTTTTCTGCTGATCCTGGGGATCCAAAGGGATCTGGAAAAATGCTTCTGACAGATCAATGCTGGATAAGTACTGCGTGCCAGACAGCTGGGACAAAATCGCCTCAATATGGGGCAAGGGGAATGTGTCCCTCACGGTGACATTGTTTAATCCTCGCGCATCCAAACAAAATCGAATCCGCCCATCCTTCTTGTCGCGAATTGTGACCGGGTTCAACCACGGAGTGGGCTCGCATTCCCTAATCACGCCACGTTTCAGCAGACGATCCAATTCCACATCCACAGCCTTCATCAGGTGGGTTGGAACCGGATAACACCGTTGGTGCACAGGTGCGTTGTCGAGAGTATCAATTTTGTGGGTGATCAGATGAGTGCGTCCAAAATTATCCTCCGTGGTGATGGGAAATTGAGGGATAACTTCATCTAATCCGGCGCGTTCCTCGCTGCTGAGAATCACCGGATGTCGACTTAAAGCATCACACCTCTGTGGATTTGGCTTGACTATCCTCACGTCAAACTTCATCCAAAAATCCACTCCCAGAATCAATGGCGAATGCAAATCGGGGACAATGAGGACAGGTAAAAGGTGTGTTCTGCCATCAAAGGTGATTGGAACATCGACGAGTTCGGTGCACTCATGCATGCTGCCGTCTGCAGTTCGGACAAAAGTTAATTTTGATGCTACACGAGATATTAAACGACTTCCCTTCAATAATTCCTCCGATCCTTTTCCCAAACACGTGTGAGTTGCTCCACTATCCAGCAGTCCAATCACATCGCGGTCAAAAATTCTCACCGCGGCGTAAGGTCGACGATCATCCTCATCAGGAGTGCCTAACGGCCTGTCGTCCACCTCACAAATTGTGACAACACTGCAGCTGAAATCCTGGGCAATCCTTGGGTGAAAATTCGGAAGGGGCTCACTGAAGTCGATTAAATCCGCACATCCAATCGTATCTGCAGCAAAATCTATCAATGTATATTCTCCAGCTGATTTAATCACATCCAGAGTTGTGACAGAGATAGATAAATTGAGTGCTTCCTCACCAGAAGATGACAAATCAACTCCATTAACTTCTTCTACATTCTCAAAAATAGGAATTTTCTTCAATACGCGGTCTAATTCTTCATCCACTTCCGAATAATTTTGAAAATCCAGCGCGAATGCTTCAAATTCATCAAAAATATATTCATCGACAACATCCAAATCTTCATCTATGTTGTTGTCAACTTTGGGGTTCTGCTTGTGCTTATTTATCTTCTTGTGTTTTTCTTTTGGAGTTTGAGGGATTGTAGGTGATATACCGGCGTCCACCATCCCTCCTAGTGTCCCGGAGATCCTTCCCCCGAACATGTAGGGCAATCTCTCCTCGTCACATTAGCTGCACCACAACCATAGCATATGATCCTAGCACGGCGAGGCTGTGTGCATTGATCTAAAGGATGATATCCAATGTAACAATTGAGACATAGGGAAGAATTAGCCTGTGGACGTCTTTGGGTGGCTTGGGTGTTCTGATCGGTGTTCCTCCTGTTGTTGTTTCGAGAATTACTCCTTCGCGGAGGATCATTGGTTCTCACTGTTTCCACAGCATTGATGCGCGATTGTCTTTGACGCGAAGAGTCCTCACTCGCGATAAGCATATTATTTTCAATCACACGGAGAGCACTTTCTAATTCAGACACAGATGAAAACTCCCGCAATAAAATTGATTCCCTGATCCTTGGGGCGAGATTTCGACGAATCATCTGAATCTGCGTGTTCTCATCTAATGGCACATCTAACTCACGAAACAATGCACGCACATCCGCGATAAACACACCCACTCGTTCACCTTCACGTTGTTTTCTGTCCTCTAATCTCCTACGCACAGATAAATCACAATCAGACCTATCAAAGGTGGTTTTTATTGCACGCGAAAAGTCCTCCCAGGTTGAGAAAAGTTCACAACTCTTGAACCAACGTAAAGCATCACCACCCAAACATAAGTGCACACTTGATAACACCGAATCAGCTGCCACTCTCTGCGCACTAGCCATTCTCTCCATTTCACGCAAAAATGTTCCAACGCGTGCTCCCTTAAGATCACCAGAGAACGTGATCCCCCAATCCTTCAATGGGATGGGTTTAAAGGTGGTGAAGTTGCTAGCTGGAGGGGCAACAGTGGTCACCACAGATGTATCGAGGCTCCTAGGTTGAGACTGTATTTCTGGCTGCGAACTGCCAGAATCCTGAGGCACATCCTGTCCACCGACAGCTCCCATTTCTTCGGGAATACTTTCCATAGAATGGTATGTCGATGCGTTCAGAGCCGTAGCATTCAAATTCGCAGCAAAATTCCTCGAAGGTCCCGCGCGTGGGAGTCGCGGAAGTTGTGGCGTTTGCTCGTGCCGAGTTCTGGGGGTCACTTGAGGAGCGTTTTGGAATTGTAGTAATGACATCTTGTCCACTAAGGTGTTCATTGTGGAGGCCAGAGTGTTCATTTGATGATTCATCCTGTCGCTGTTTCCTTGGAAGGTTTCAAACATCTCTCTGTTCCTTTCCTCCTGTTGCCTTAAGAACCTCTCGGTGGTTGTTCCCAAGGTCTCAACAAGGTGTCTGTTTTCCTCGCACTCTCGCTCCAATCGCAAGAAACGTTCTTCCCATCTATTGATTGCAATCCCACGACCACTTCCCATCAGAGGAGTTCGCGGAATCCTTGATTCTTGTGGTGTGCTGGCCACCGAAACAGTTGGTGGCTGTTGGCTTGTGGATGGTGGTTGTTCCACAGAACTGGGTGGTGGTTGTGCAACAGCACTGGGTGGTGGCTGGTTCCCGGAGGGATTCTTTCGCGTCCCGACCATATTGACAAAATCGAAATGAAAATCAGAAATTTTTCAAGAAAAATCGAAGAAAAAAAAACCTTCAAAGGGAGAACCAAACTCAATCCCCAATCAAGAAAAATCCCAAAAATAATTTTCGATAAATTTTCCCTTTATTGGATCAATTAAAATAATCCATAAAAATTATCCAATCTTAAATTAATACAAAATGTTCAGCATAATGACCGTGAGCAATGCAAGCTGCACGTAAAAATTTCCTCCAAAAAAGGACTAGAGAAATTCCTCTTATCCCTTCATTGCCCGCAGGACGCAGCACGCGAGAAAGGCAGGTCACAAATGGTCCAGCAAATTCTACTCAACCCGCTTAATCGATTGCCTAGGCAAGATGCGAGGAGCAAAAAATAAAAGGGCACCTGCCCCCGCCAAGCCCACAGCGCATGCCCCACAGTAAATGCCAAGATAAGGAAACTCTTAATTATTTAAATTGAAATCTAAATTAACATCAATATCCTGGAAGGGGATTTCCTCACTTCCAAAATAAAAAAAAAGAAAAATCGGAGAAAAAGAAAAAAAAATTCTCCAAGCTCCGGATGGCTTTCAACAACTCCCGGATGATTCTGAAAAACTCCCGGATGGATCTCAAAAGTCCCAAATGACTTTCAGAGAACCCCCAAATTGAGACTTTGATCAAGGTGACCGGATAAAGAAATTTTTGCAAAAGTGCAGTTGCCAAAATTAATAAATTATTTTACTTGCAAAGGCAATTTTAATTTTTGACCATCAAAAAATATTCGAAAAGCTCTCCCCAATACTACTTGTGCTATGTATAGCGGGATCCGTATGGGAAACTTCAAAGGTATCCCCGCCGACAATGGTCAAAATATATTTCTGCACAAAGGCCCCCAAATGATCGCTCAATACCTATTGTTTGGGGGTTGCGGTTTTCTGAGAATCGCAAGGAGACGAAGCACAAGACTTCACAAATTTTTGTACAACACAAAATCCATTTTACTTATTCCTCAGCAAAGGCTAAATTTTATGGGAATTTTCAGAATTTTCCAATGAATCAAATTATAATTTTACTCTATGCAACACTGATACTCTTTAGGGCTACTTGCGTGAGTTCCAGCGGTGGTTGGGCGCCATATAAGATTCAAAACCCTCCCTCGACTAGCTCAGGGGGTAGTTTATTCTTCACTCAGGTTACAGGGCTTTGACTCTTCTTCTCCTCACAAAAGGATTCTCTCCAGCGGGTGTCTCGATCTACGGTGGTTTATTTCCCTCACAGGATATGTGGGTGCGTTTCAATTCTCGCTGTGTGAGATCTGGCTCACCTGAGGAACCGTGTGATAGCGTTTCTATGAGCGCTGGCAATTGACGACCAGGCCACAGACTTCTCCGCGCACCAAAGGTGGCGATAGAGATGTTCCCAGGCAAATCCGGCAATTGACGACCGGCAGGTGAGCTTTGGCTCTTCCACGGGGCCCGTATGTGCTGGATTCAGGCAATTGGCGACCTGAATATCTCGTCAGAGGAATACTTCCCTTGTCCTGCTGACGCTTCCGGCTATTGGCGACCGGGGAAAGCACTTTTCCTTGCCAGTAAGACTGGCAATCTAACGTCCAGACACAGGCGGCAATTGACGACCGACCTCTGTGTCCGATTCGAGCCTGTGAGATGCGCCAAATCTTCCAACTGATTCTCCCCAATCTCCTGGCGGGTTCCCTTGGCGTGAATCTCTCCGACGCAGCTGATGCAATTCCTGGGACGACACAATTCCACTTCCGGCGTCTTCTTTTGGCGGGAAGCTGTCCGACACAGATGCTGCAGTTCCGGGGAAGGCACAAATTCACTCCCGGCGTCTTCGACACTCTTGTAGATCTCACTGGACAGAATTCTACTCCAGACTGAACTTCGTTCCCTGTGGGGATGGAAAATTTATAACTAAAAGTAGCACACAAATACATACAAAGAACATATATCATGCACACACTCTTCGGCTTCCTTCGTCGTTTTGGAGACATTTTGACAGAATAAAAGTTAACCTCCCAAAAGCCAAGTTCAAAATTTTTTCGCACGTTACATATTCAATTAGAAAAACAAAGACATGGAGGCTTTCATTTTTCTCTCTATATCGTTTCCATCACTAAAATTACATGCAGTCAAAATATTCCCATTATTTGTTCTGAAAATAGGAGGATTTTATTTTTAGTATAACTCCCTCTATTGTGCCCGAATCTCTATTATAGCCATTGCAATATTTTTTTGCCATCTATCTATTTTATGCACATATTCTCTTTAAATATGTCACAATGCAGAATTGAAAAATAAAAGACTTTTTTTTTTGGTAAATCAATAGTGTGAGGAAGGTGGATGTGAATGATATATATACTCGTAAAAATATTCATGATGTATATTTGCAATTTTCTAAAAATTAAATCAGTAGAAATAGCAAAATGGGAATAAATTGAATTCTAAAAATGCATCGAACTAGAAATATTCTTCCTTCTTCGGTATCTCTTCACATCATGTGCTGAGATGGGTGGGATATATATGAGGGAGAATGAGGGAGGAAAATGTTACACATATATATATGGCAAAAGCTTTACAATTTGGATGTTGAATTCTTCTCTCTTTCTGTATGATTTTTCATGAATTTTCCATTTATACAATCGCAACAACATATAGAAAATCGCATGAAAGAAGGCGCAAAAGAATTGTATGAATGTGTATAAAGTGGGAAATGTATGAAGTGGTTCTCGCAGATATCATCATTTGCTCCTCTTTGAGATTTTTCCATGCTTTTCCCCGACATCAATGTTCCATCCTGCTGGGCTATATGCGATGCGGGAGCTTCGTGTGCCCTTAGGGGGGTTTGTTGGGCGGGGGTTGTGGAGGGGGTGGGGTGAGAAGGTTGGTGGATGGTCTCGTTTGAGTAGCGACGTCAAAGCAAAGTACTCTCCCTTCGTGTTTTATAAAATAAAATACATATCTGATGATGTGCGGGACCGTGATTAACATTTTGAATGGTACTCGAGATTGATGATTGATGACCCTCCATACTGTTCGATTTTTCAATCATTTCAACCCCCCACGTACCCACCATAGATGTATGTTGGAAGATATACAAGATCTCTTATGCTTTATGCTTCCGCCCGCATTTATTGCACATAGAGGAGGCTCTCAATACTTCACAGTATTCAATAGTGATGAACTTGCAGAATCACTCTCTTTCATTTTTATTCTAATCCACAGGCATACATTCATTGTATAACCTGAAATATATTCTCATGTGCCACTCAGGCTATATGTATGTATGGTAAAATGACCTATGATTTATGCTTTGTGGCAAAAAAAAAAGATCTTCAATGAAAAAAATGTTTCCCGGTGGGTAAAATATTTTCCAGAACACAGAGCATGCTGGAGAGGTGTTCGAATGGACAAACTGGTCGAAAAGTTGGGAGCCAACGGGAAGGACAGCATGAAAGCATAGAAGGAGAGATATAGCATTATACATAGCATAGGGAATGTACTAAGGGATGCTGTGGGGACCTGCGCAGTACTGACGATGGTGAAATTAACGCTCCACCGGGGAATTGTCACAGAAATTTATACTGCTACAGCACATAAAGTAGCAGTTTGCTGGGTAGCACATAGCACAAAGGACATGGGAACATTCCATTCTTGGTGTGGTGGAAAATACTTCCAGCCACGAGCTTCAACTGCCACACCCATGAATTCTCAAAGGTGATGCATTTTTCCCATTGACTCTCTCACTCACTCCATTCCATTTCCCCCCGAATTCTATTCTGCCGCCCCCAACTCCCTTTTCCAAGGAATTTGCTCAGAAATTCACACGCCTTGTAAAATGTCTGCCACGTGCTAAATACATACAATTTATTCCCACCAATTTGAGCAACCACACCGAACAATATACACAACATACCGCAATATATGAACAAAATGCGAAAGTTCACGTTCTTTTGCCAACATTTATTTCTCAATAAAGCTTATGTTTTAAAGGGGAAATTTTCATTAACTTCTTTACCTATATAATTACCTATAAATTTGCATAAATCGAGGGGGGGGGGTTTAACTGGACGAAATTATTTGAAACTTTGGAAATATTCGAATTATTCGCTAATATTCGGATGATTCACCAAGGAAATGCAATAATAAGTCTAGCCTAAAAATGTTAAATTCAAGCATGAAAACACTTAAATCAAACCGAAAGATAGTAAATTCAAGCTAAAAAGTACTAAATACATGCAAAAAATAGTACATTCAACTCAAAAGTAATAAATTCAAGCTAAAACATAATAAATTAAACTAAAAAAAAAGACTAAATTGGAACTAAAAATCCTAAATACGTTTTTGGATTTTTTTCGGTTCTGAGTTGTTCTGTTTTTAGCCAAAGATGTACACTCGTTGGCATAAATGCTAAATTTTATTCGTTGTAAATCAAAGGGGTGAATAAGGCTTATTTTTAGACAGAAAAGTTTCAAATTGTTAAAACATTTTTATTCTATGCTTAGATTTCTTGCGTTCTGTGGATATTTTTTCCGGTTTCTTGTGTTTTCCGTAGTTTTTCATTTTGCTTTATTCACGAATTAGGTATATATTTTTTAAAATTTTATTTTTCGTATTTTAAATAGTAATTTGATTCGTGTTTCTTGTGTTCCATAGAAGCAATTTTGATTTTATTTATTCCCTGTGATATTTTTCTGATTTTTCTTGATAATATAGAATTTTTGTAGTTTTATTTTCATTTTTCACGATTGAAAATTCTGAGGAACAATTTATGATTTTTCGTACTCAATGGAAAAAAAATTCTGTTTCTTTTTTTTTTTAAAGCAACCAATAAGAGCTTTTTTTAATGCAAAATTGAGCTTTAAATAGTTTATATAAACCCTAAAAACAATTTTTGTCCATTATAAAGAGAAAACCAAATATATTTTTTTAGTTTTTTAATAAAAAAAAAGATTTCAGTCTTATACATAAACAAAGCAGGATAGAATTAGAAATAACGGAAATAACCAACATAAATTCAATTCAATTCAACCAACATAAGTTGAGTTTAAGCTTTCGGCCAAATGATAGAGGTCAACTTTTGGTAATTGTCGTAATCTATCATAAGTACCAATCAATTGTGGTTTTATGCCTTTTATGCACACATATTGAAATGTATTTGACATGGAGGAAGCTCTTTGCGCGACAATACAATTGTGGCGGGAAATGCAATGAGAAATTTCTGCGCACAGTATACCATGAATAATATTAAAGTATCAACACCCCCCTTTGGTGACAAACATTTTAATTTTGTACCCTTGCAGTGAGTTTGGTGTGTGCAGCACACTTAACATATAATTGCATGCTTATATGGGGTTGCTGGTACAATACATATTTTCCATGAGTGGCATTCATGAATGCCTAATGCTTATGCCATCCACTTTGTACCATCGCGTCAACCATTTCAATGTCGACACTTTCGCCCCTTTCAAACCCCCAAAAAGCCACGGCAAACCCTGTGCAGCGGGAAACTTCTCTGGATAACCAGAGGGTTTGGCGTGTGTGGGTGGGGTAAAACTATTGTTGGAGACCAAGTGTAGGGTATGGGGGAAGCTTTGCCAGAGTTGGTGAGAATTAAGCGCAAAGTATGAAAACACATGTGACATTTTAATCTACCTTTTATAGACTTCCAACCCGTATAGTCTATTGTAAATGAACCAATTGAACCATTTGCCAGTGCTACTCTGAAGCAATTTCCGCCGAAAGCTTTTCCTCTCCCGAAATTCCGCCCAGCGGAAGGTATCTCTTTCTCATTTTCCTATATAACCGCATATGAGGTACTTTTCCTCACCACCATTTGCCACCCCGAAAAGTCAATCTATATTGGGTGTTTATATCAAGTATATCGCTAACGCCATGGGGTTGAAGACACCATTCGTTCAATGACGATGCGAATTTGCATATTGTCTATAAATTTTATATACCCCTTCCACTCCCTTCCACCCACCCCTGCGCTTAATGCCCTCAGCACAGTATATTACCGCCATATCTAGGAAAATGCTACTGCAAGAGGTGGTGTATGGAAAATCAGCTACATCACCACCCCTCATTGAGTACTTAATACTCACTGTTCGTACGTCCTAGAGGGCACACACATACACAACACCAATAGTTCTCATTTGCAAAAGGAGAGAAATCTCAAAATTCATCCCCCGCATGGTTCTAACGTAAAGATATTGGAAAGTTTGAGAGCAGAGAGCAAGACCCTTCATCTAATTGCAAAACTAAGTTCAATTTAGATAATTTGTTTGATTCGGAACGTGCTCATTTAAGACTATGTTCACTTATGCTAGTATGTATGCGAATATAATGAAGAACAAATATCTCTCCTTCATATAACGCTTTTGGTATTTTATCACAGAGTTGGGCAATTAAATTAAGTTTCCCCCACACCCCTCCCTGTATATTATAGAACCACTACTATATATGTACCTACGTGGTAAACTCCAACTATCTTATTTAGTTTTGTCATGTACCACAGAAGCTAAAATGAAGTAAAATGTCAAATCTTACCTCATTCAGTGTGTGTTGGCAAAATTTCATACCACCACTGAATCACTTTATTTGCTGTTTCTGCAGCACAACGTGAATTATAAAATAAGGAAACCAACCCAATGTGATCAGACTAAACCCCCAAGGGATTCTCCTTTGAACAATTTTCCCATCAAAACACGTGTATATTCTACCCGTCATCCCGACATATTCTTATTAAAGAAAAATCACAGCTCAAAAGAAGAGGAAAAAAAAGAGGAAGCCCCACGACATTGTACGTTGAAGAGAATTTTAAATAAAAGTTGTCATAAAAAGGAAAAAGAATTCATAGAATTATCTACCGGAAGTAGCAGCATTTTCACCCACCAGATCATTATTTTTCATTCTGATTTATTAAAGTTTTTCTCGTCAATTTTAAGGCTTAAATGATCATTTAAACTTTAAAATTTAAATTAATTATTTGACAAAAAATATTACAAAATTCTTTCCTGGAAGAGACTCATTAAATATTTTCTAACGAAAGAGAAAATTGAAAATTAACGTGAACTATTTAGCAAACATTAATTTACTAGAAGTGCAAAAAAATATAATTAAATTTCCCAAGAAATTATTGCCAAATTAATTTAAAATAGAATGATAAAAAAAAATTAATTAATTAAAATACAAATTTATGTACTTGTTGAATTTTTTGTGCAAATATTGGCATCACAATTAGCACTAAAAATTAATCTAATTCAAACCAATTTGAATTTTATTATAGAGGTTCAGTGAATTTTATTTGATAATAAAATTGTTATTGATTTTACAAATTGTTATTAATTCTTTAAATAAGGGTAATTTAGAGGGGGGTACAGTGAAATAGAAATAGTTACACATTTATTGTTTTATTTATTAAGTGGGAGAGAGCGGGTAAAATAAATCATTCAAGGGTTAAAAAAAGGCTCAAAAATCTGTTATTCTTCAAGAATGAAAATTTTGTTTAAGAATGAATAAAAAACTTTATTTAGAATAGAATAGAATAATGGTTTATTATATATAAGAGATACATAATTATCTATAATAGGACTATATATTACAATTTATATAAATAAATATTTAATAGTGAGAATCTTAAGTTAAAAAAAAATTTAATTAAATTTCTTTGGGAAATACAGTTTTTTCGATTTTTCCCAAACCCTTGAGAGACTTTTCTTACTCTGCTTTCTTCAATATATTTTCTACAAAAAAAAAAACAGAAAAAAAGTAATGTGAAAATTATTAGGGACCTGAAGAAGGAGACTTCCCTATCAGAATTTGTTTTTTTTTTCAATAGAGAAGAATAAGAAATATTTATTTACCTTTAGTGTTTCACATTAAATCAAAATTAACTTAAATGGTTTCTCAGGAAAGTCTCAATATTGGCTCAAAAACAATATTGACATTTCGATTCTGAAAAGGTCTTAGTGGGTCTTTCTCAGGACATCTTAAACAAAAAAAATCATTTCTCCACAGAATAGCAAAAAAGCTCTTTACTTTTATTACCCAGTAACAGCAAATACTTTTTTTTTAATATTAAAAAAAAAAACCTTTAAATATTTCCCAAAAAAAGTAAAACTTCTCCTGGAACATAAATCCATTTTATATGGCGCATTTTATAAACATTTTATCGTAAATGGAGCAATAGCATAGTGCTGTACCATGGAATGATGGCGAGTTCAGAAGAAATTCCAATCCAATACATTTTCCCCAACGTGACAGTGTCCGTGTTTATTGGTGAAATCGAAGAGCAAATATTTAAGGTGAGAAGTGAAAATCATATAATTTGTAAAGGAATCTGCAGTATTCATTTAATGGTTCAGCCATGGGGTACGAGAAGTCTCTCCCCGGTGGCGTTCCTCACCATTTCCTACCCATATCTCAAGTTTCTCTATGTTACATTGAGGAGCATTTGGGGTGTGTGTGGATGTTACATATATATGCTGTGCAGGAGAAATATGGACGTGATATATAATTTAGAGTATGGGAATTGCATGGTGCCAGATATGGTGCACATGAAAGCAGCATATATGTGCATTAGATGAGAATTATGGATTCTTACTAGCCGGGAATGCGGGAAAATGTATAGATCTGGATGCTGCATTTTACGTTTTCTTTCACATTTTTGGGTGAGACGAAGGCGCTTCGTGGACGAGGACTGAGCTCTCTCTCTGTGGCAGAAAGCTAAGGGTGAGGAGGAAGATAGCTGGGGGGAGGCGATCTCAAACTGATGATGGTGCCAAAAATTGAGTCGCCTTGCACTACAACATAGCACCAAATTCTTCCCATAGTACTGCATGTTCCCCCAGAAGACGACATCAAATAAGAAATATGAACTGAAACAGAGGATGAAATTACGTGTTTTTTTCTCCTCATCCTCGCCTCTCCCCCATGCAGTTTCCTACCCTACAAGCGAAGCTCGCCCTTACATTGCGGAAAGGTAGTGGTGGTGTGTCTCTCAATATGCTAGGGTGCCGTTTGGCTTCTAAAAAATTAATACATGACACATTTTGCACAGTGATGAACCACAGAAACATGAGTTTGCTTTTTGGAACATCGCACGGACTCGGGGTGGGTTACGGTGAGGTCAGAAAAAAAGCCCCCCATCATTCCCCACAAAGACAGACGCCAAGCGTCGCCAACGCCATATATCAGGTTGGAGGGAATATTTATGTGGCGTACACTGGCGATGCCACTAAATAATACAATGTGTGCATAAATTTTTTTTCAACGCGGTTCAATTCTTCCGCATTGGCCTGCCCCTGCGTATATTGTCCTCTTCCAGCTGCCTGACGTTGTTTCCTCTTTATATGAATTACAATCCACCACGTTGGCTTTAAGCTTTCCCTCATGGTTAAATCTGTATTATCCCGTGCTTATTTTATTGTTAAATATTAAAAGACTGACAATGGGTTGACTAAAGAACTATTTAAATTTTCTTTTCTTTTCAATCATTTACTATGAGGTTGTTTTTTTTTTTTTTAATATTCGTTCTCAAACTTAGCAGAGATTCTGCAAATTAATAGAAGAGCTTAATATTGAAGAAAGAAAATTCTATTAAAAATGTATCAAAGAGTTTTGGGATGGATTTTTATAATATTCATGGAAGTAAATTAGTTCAAAATGGATTATTCTTATTAGAAATTTTCCGCTCTATAACATTTTCCTACGATATTTTGCTCCATCTCGATGTAAAATACGATTTTTCGAGCTTTTCTCGAATCTTTGAATTTGTGAAAATTAATTTTCTTATTTTTAACAAAATTTCGAACTATTTTAATAAATTTTCTCCCACTAGAAAATTACTATTAATAACTCCATATTGAGAAAGAACTTTCAAGAAATTCGCCTTCCTAAATTGGATGAATTATTTGCCCCTTGCTTGCACCAAGAAGACAGCTAGAAAGGTTACACTTCATGTAGCAGATTAAATAAATCTCCAGCATGTTTAACAAATCAAACATCCTTTCAAATAACGCCCAAAATATTTACTAAATTAAACAAATATTTAGCTGTGCCTTTTTTCATTCGTTCGCTTGTAGAATATTTAAATAATTTCCAAAAAAAAAAATAAAATTCTTTTCCCTTTCAACATGTGAATCAAAATATTTCATTAAAAAAATTATTTATTTACTGAAAGCATTAATTTTTCAGAAGCAATATGCAAATTGAAGCTCAGTCTAGCGTATTATTGAAATATCAATTGGGTAGTGTTTCAAAATGGTTACAAAAAAATTAATACTTGTTTTTGTTATTTTATTAACTACGCTGACGAATTTATTCATTTTAAAAAATTATTTACAAATAAAAAATGAGAATTCGGTGAAATAAATTTTTCACAGGGCAAACTTTTATTTTTTTTTAATCATCAAACTTAATTTTCTCATGAAGCTTTCTCTGTAGGTATAGTTTTGATTTTTTTTATTTGGTGGAGAAGAGCTTTTCAGTTGATTTTTAATTCCTTCCACTCTCATACTTCATGCATGGGAGCATGCATGAATGTGGGAGATTCCAATGGATTTGGTATACCTTTATCCACACCGGTGAGAAGTTTATATACCATCCAATCCCATTTGGTGGTTTGGCCGAGAGAGGACTTAATGATGAAAATAATTAAAATCATATTAGGATGAAAGTTGGAGCATCAGCAGAAAATTTGTTAAATCTCCTAAATACCCATCTGTCGTGACTTTTTAATGCAACTCAACAATTTGCTCACGATGCACACGATGGGGTCACGCTTCATTCATGCTGTGTGGCACGAGAGGGAACTCTATGGGGCAAGAGTAGAATTGAAAATTGAGAATTTGCAAATAGTGTTATTGCCATTTTCTTTAGCCAACATTTTCAGTTCATTTCTATCCACATTGGGGTAGCACCGCATGGGGGCTTCTTCTCATTTCCCTCGTTTTTTTCCCCCAACCCTCCTCCAACTGTTCGACTGTATGTAAAATTTGCAAAGCATTGGCAATCGTCCATTTATTCGTGGTTCTAATGCGAAGGAGAGGGTGGAGGGGTATAAGACACACTGAATGGTGTACATTAATTCCGTGAATATGTATGAAAATGCACATAATGCGAAATGCATGGACTCCCAGTGGGGCACCTCTTCTTGTTGTAGGTGGAGTGAAAGGGGATTTAAAAGTATGTTAGGTCATTTAACAATGAAGAGCAGAAATAGCAA
Source organism: Lutzomyia longipalpis (assembly GCF_024334085.1). NCBI lineage: Eukaryota > Metazoa > Arthropoda > Insecta > Diptera > Psychodidae > Lutzomyia > Lutzomyia longipalpis. The sequence goes on from NC_074707.1 coordinate 50,291,681, forward strand.
CGCTGAATGATAATTTGTGAGAACGAAAGGGACTTATAATTTAAGCTGCTCAATTAATGCTCTTGTGCAGACACAAAAAGGTAAAACAATTACTCCGTCACTTAATTAATTGAATATTAAATTAAACACCCAAAATGCTCTTCTTCTTTTTCACAATTCTCCTCTTTCTCTCTCTTGGTGTTATATCATGAGGCATCTCTTGGCATTAAATAAATTCATTTGCATCAAAATGAATAATTTATTTAAAATTGCATAATCTCTGTCCTCTATACAAATTCAATGTTGCCATATTATATGGTATTTCACGATGGAAACGAAGAGTCGCTGTAATACAATTAATACCCACTCCACCCCTTCCTACCCCCGTCTGTCACCACCACTTGACTCCATCATCCCTCCCAGTACCTCCTAAAAACTTATGTAAATTCCTCTTTCAAAATATTATTCATATTCAAATATAAATTCACTCTTACACTCACTTTTTCGAGGAGACACTCACAAGCAAAATGGGAGAAGATTGTCGTGTGTGTGTGGTGAGCTTTTAGTAAAAGTTTCAGCACAACAAGGGTAGGAAAAAAAAGAAGCTTGCCAAAGTTGCAAATGTTATTGTTCAATGGCAGAAAAGCAAGTCTATTGAATTTGCAACTTTCACACATTCACTAAATTACTAATGAATTTCTCTCCATTTCTTCCACCCCCCTCCCCCTTACCCTTTGGATCATTCCATCCCCCCAAACCACTGCTTCAAGGGAATTTAATTACACTATTTTCTTTTGAGGTACATACTCACAACATTTTCAATAATTGAACATGTGCACAGTCGAATTGAAATGCAATGTTTAAACAACAACAAAAAATAGCAGAGAAATTGTAAAGGGAAAGTTTTGTAAACAGTAACAGCAACATTTTGGAATCACTACATACCAGGCAAAAAAAATACAATTTTAAAAGTTCTTCTTGTATAACACTGTATTTTTAGGAGGAAAATTTACTACGAATGAAAATCAGAATGTATTGGGTTGTGAGGAAAAACCAAAATTAGTTTTATTCTTTTCAATCGATTTTAAAATTATTTCTCCACTAAATAAATTTTATTTTTCTTTATTTTTAAACTAATCCTTAATGCCTTGAGCTGTAATCCTTAAGGACTAGATTGGGCTTCATTCATGACTTTTCAATTGATATTTAGTATATACTTATTGTGGAAAAATATTTGAAAGTCAATCATAACGCGTCCAGTTATAAGAGTTGGTATTACCACAACGCGGATGGGTCAGTCTATGCGTTGTAATTTAATTTTTAAGTAGTATATTAGTAGGCAAAGTTGATTTTTTTATGAAACTCATCAATTTGAAAGACAAAAATGGATATATCTCAGGTTCTATAAGACCTACAAAAATTTCATGACTAGTTTTGGAAAGATATTGAAATAAGCTATAATTTAACGATTGTGGTATACCAACTAATTTTGTTATCATGGTAAATTTTTATTCGATATTAAATAGAAAGCTTTAAGAAAGTTCTTTAAAAAAATAATGAAAAATCAACTATTCCTTTAGTTTTCCATATTATTAAGAAAATTACCATTCTCTGGTTTCAATGAAAGTGAAATAAGTACATTACATGTGTTGTTTTGTAATATTATGAGATTGTATTGCACATCCCATCATCAGTATGTAATTCCCTTTGATTTCAACCACACACACACACCGTATATTTGTAATTACAGTAAATTGCTCATCATTGAGTTTAGGGGTGGGTGGGTGTGTTGTGTAGTACGTTGCAGTCTTTGATGGGGTTTTGCAATTGAAACTAACGCAACAATCAATGACATCATTAAAGTTTAGTTGCTTTTAAGTGAGACATGAATTACACCATAAAGATCAAGAAGGAGGATGTTGTGTAATAAATTAAATACATCCCATCACTAAAGATTGGTACACCCTTTTAACGGAATGAATACGCCTTTGCTACACGTCACCCTGTGTGAGCGATGCATTTGTGTATTTGTCCCCGGGGAAATGGTGCATTTTGGTGGGGTGAATTGTGGGTGGGGGAGTAGTGAATGTGAAATGGCATGAAAAGGAACACCGATGGGGAGAAAATGTATGTTATGTATGTAAAAATTTTGCAAGTTCAGATACGACCCCCATGAATGGGGGAAGTTGTCGTAAAAAGCAACTTCCGACAGAGACTGTATTGCTTTCTGTCATATTTACATGATAGTGAACAATTCAGGTGCGGTTTTCTTCATATGTATGCATGTGACCCCCATGTACCCCGGGAGTAATTCATATTCAGCAATATCCTGTGAAACTTGTTGATTTTTTGATATTCTTCCAAATTCCCATATTTGTGTTTATTTTTCAACCCCATTGCACCTTCTTCCTTTCACCTCCCCCTCCCCTATACATCCCTCTCCGGAAAATGTCACACTACCGCAAAATTTTTATGCATAAAATGCAAAAATAAATTCACCCTCGCATCTCGAGTACCCGCAAATATTTGCTGGAGTGATTTTTGGTGGTGGTCACACATGCCGAATCAGCCATACGAGATAAATAAACTAAACAATTTGTTGCCATTAAGTTATTTTATGGTCAATTAATTTTTTTTCTGTTCGCTTTTTCTTTTTTTGCCCTGGGAAACAGAGTCGCGGAGATGAACAAATAGAGAGGAAAAAACCATCTCCACCCACTCTGCTAAAATGCGTGGGAGGGTACAATGACAATTTCATGGAATTTAACCACTTTTGATTGCTCAATTTGATAAAAAACAATGAAGAAAATGAAAAATGATTCCGCCCAACAGCAGTGAAATGTAATGGAAAAGTAGGGAAATTATTGCAAAGCATCCGGAGAGTATCTGAGAGATTTTTTCTTAAAAAAAAATGATCTTGGTTTGAGTTATATTTTATAAGGCTTTTTATAATTGTAGATATAATTGTGACTCAGAAAAAGACTAATTGAGACTAAATTGTCCTTTTTGCGACTCAACTCTTTTCTTATTTAGACTCAGCCTTAGACTAATGAATGAAGACTCACTTTTAACTTATCTGTACTACAAAATACTTAATGTAGCCGCAAGTTTTAACTTATGGCGACGTTAAAAAAATATATTTCATCCCGATCGGCCCAGCCATTTCGGAGGATTTCGCTTATCATAAAAAAGAAAAAAGACTTTCTTTGATGGATTAATATTTCACTAATAAGATTCTATTCATTTAAAATATTCGGTGTCTTACTTTTTTTTTAACGTCACCTTAAGTTAAAACTCGCGGCTACATTAGGTATTTTGTAGTACAGATAAGTTAAAACTGAGTCTACATTCGTTAAAAATTGAGTCCACATTCGTTAAAGGCTGAGTCTAAATACGAAAAGAGTTGAGTCGCAAAACGGAGAATTGAGTCTTAATTAGTCTTTTTCTGCGTCACAATAAGGTAAATTTGCGTCAACATTAGTTTTAACCTATTTTATAAAGAGTCAAGCACAATACTCGTCAAAATTGATTAAAAATAGATGCAGAATATTCCTTCTAGGCCATTTGGGAAAGGTGAATAATGTAAATTTATATGCATATATGAGAGAATTTGCAACAACCTCGAGGTGGATGGATTATAGAATGGGGCCTTTCTTCTCCTAATAACATAATCTCAATGCAAATTCACTCCAACAAATTGGTTTTGCTTCATTAAGATAAAAGCAACAGCCTCGAGGTGTTTTTCCTCCACATATAAGACAACACACCCGCATGGAAAATCATCAACAAGTGCATACATTGAAGCATATAATGAAAGCAATTTTGTTTGACAAAATCCACACTATGTGGTGGACAACATGCAATTTTAGTTGAATTTGTAATTGTATTGGGTTTAATCTACCAAATGCCCATCGCTTGTAGGATCTTTTAGATTAACCCAAACTATGTACGAGGATTGGAGTATTTATTGCACATCCAATTGGGGATATTCTCGCGCAAACAAATTGCAGATGAAGATACAAGTGAATATTAATCATGCCTTTTGGAAGTCTCGGGGAGTACGCTGCGGAAATCACCCTCGGCAGGATATAAATTGACGGTGAAACAGAGCCACTCTGGAAGTGGATGGATGTTAGAAAAGGAGCACGCAAGAATTGCCCGGGAAAGCCTACCATATGGGGAATAGGAGGAAATTTTTTTCCGCCTTAGCCTCCTTCTGGCTTGCCCAGACACACACTGGAGGAGCACGCAGTGTAGGGACCCTAGAGGGGCGGAGTGTGGGTGTATTTGAAACGTGCCAACACTTTTTTGTCAAACGAAATTCTCAGCGAAATCCTGACGGGTAATTTATATCACGAAGAAGCTCATTCCCACTTGATCGATGAAGCACGAAAACAGGAAAATAATGTTGATATATGATGTTATTTTGAGGGCGCGAGCAAAAAAAATTTATTGAAGTGTACACATACTCACGTAAACTTCGTCTTAAGAGGTGAAATTTCCCTTCAGCAGGAATCAAGGCAAGACTACACAGAAGGGTGTAGCCTTTAGGGGCCTTTTGACAGGCACAAGTGAAATGCCAATAGCCCAGACTCTTGGTAAAAGCTCTCTTTTGCTTCTTTTCTACATTATTTTGTTTCTAACTGTGAAGCTTTTTCTTTTTTAAGAAAAAAAAAGAAGAATTTAAGCAAATTTTCTCTTTGAGACTTTTATAGATTTATGGACGACACACATCTTGTGTACATAGAAGTACAAGTAACTAGATAAACGACACAAATACTGCTTAACAAGTTACTCAAACAAAACTCAAGAAATAGAAGAAAATTCAGGGGAGATTAAGTACTGCATTTGAAATCTAATTTTTTAAATGAAATTTTGCAGTTTGTAGAACTTTTATTTAAATTAGAAGTCTGAGCTGATTTTTTTCTTGAGCTTTTAGTAATTTTTTGGAGCTTTTTCTTCAAGGAAAATTTTTAATAACTTGAAAGATATCTAAGCTTAAATTTCACCACAAAAAAGCTCTCAAAATTTACTAAAAGCTGAAGAAAAATGTAACTTGAAATTCAATTTGAAATAAAAGCTCAACAAACTGTAAAAGTTTCAAGAAAAGTTTGATTAGAAAATTAAATTTCAAATAATGTTTGTCTTAAGCTTTATAATTTTCGTGGCTTTTGAATGACTTCTTATTTTGGTTCACAATATCATCAAAAGCACCACAGAAATACTTATTTAGTAAAGGAAAATATGCAGAATTTTCACACTTTGCAATATTTCAAAAAATCAACCAAAACAAGCAAATAAAAAAAATTATAATCTATTTTTTAAGTTCTCAGATAAAAGAAAATTATTATATGATTTAATTTAAAAGAAGAATCCTCGCAGAAGCCACCGACAACGTAAAAGCTGCAGTAGGTACTTTTAACTCCCCCATAATATTCAATCACTTAATCCTGATCCTTCCACGAGCCCGGATATTACATCATAATTCTTTATACACTTGTTTTACTGCTATTAACCCAGCTTCTATAATAAAACCACCTTTTATGCAATAAATTCCAAGTTTTCGGTTTACATGATAAGTTATGCACCCTTCTGTAAAAATTTCAGTACACTGCATATAGGATGAAATATTGGGATGATGGCAAAAAAAAAACATTCTCCCCCACAGGAGGATCTCTCTTTCGCCCCTCAGTTCGGGGAAAGCTGTTGTGTGTTGAAAAAAAAAGTGGGATAAAAAATAAACTTCGACATGTTTCTTTATTTATAGTCAGAGAAAATATAAAAGTTCAAATATTGCCACCCTTCCTGTCGTCACTCTCTCCATATATATGTACATACGTTGTATATGTATACTTTTTTTTTCTACGTGGGATGAAAAGGAAGCTCCACCGTGTTATGTAGTATAGGGAGAGTGGGAGTACGAAGAGAAAAATAAATATCAATTAACTTTGTGAGTTTATTAGCACAAGTTCTAGATTCATCTTCGGCACTCATTTTCACTGTGTCGACTTCTCTTCTCACAACTTGGGACTTTGCACACCTACCCAGGGGGTGGCATGGGGTGGATGTTCGTTACTTCCACATCCTCGTACATACACCTTTTTGGTTTGATGAAGCCATGAAGTTGCCTTTCGTGTGCGACAATCTCATGAAAAGCGTCAAAGCGTGCATGCGGGGGTTTTAGAAGTAAAAGCACCAACCCCGTACCTGACTTTCCTCGCCCCCCTCTCGCATTCTCAATTGGTAATTGGACTCTTAAAACTCCTCTTGAGCACCCTCCCAATAAGCCTAATGTGTACTCCAGAGCGATTACATGAAGCACGCGCGCAAGAATGAGGAAATACCTTGAGGATATACCGTATGGTGGGGGCAATTTATGCGATATCGCTCCTGTATGCTTGAAAGCTACTCCAGCTGCAACGAAGCTTGTATTTTTGTGTTGTTGTTTCCTTTGCAATATATATAGAGAGCATGGGCATATACATACTACACCCTTCATTCTCTATACCCAGTGTGGCACTCTTTTAAAGCTCTCAATGGGGGGATCTGTGAGCCTTTTTTTTTGCTCCTTGCCTCTGCTTCACTCTACTGTGAAATATAATTTTTAATTGAAGGCTCTCTCGCCGCACAGTAAACGAATCTTTTATGTTTGTCTAACCCATAGGATGGTGGCTGTAACAAAAAGCGAGTGCCGCCACAAGCAATAAAGAATGACAAACAAGTTGAAAGTGGAAAGGATTTTATTAATTTGTCGCTCCCCCTTGCAAACGAAAGCTCCCCCACGTTGGGGTAGCTCTTTTTTGGGGAATTTGCCAGGAAGATGGTTTGGGAGGAGAGAGCTTTTGCGTAAAGTACAAAAGTGGAGAAAATTGTCGAGAACTGGGTTATGGATGGGAGGATTGAAAAATTAATGAATTTAATCTTGTAATAAAGAAAGTTTTCTTGTATTTAATTATATTCTCTCTCTCTCTCTATGTCGTGAATGAGTGAGGAAACTTGAAGCATTATTAGCAGAAGATCCCACAGCAGTGACTTCTGTTTTTTTTCTCTCTCTCTTTCAGTAATACCACCAATTTTCATTGAAAGTCCCCAAATCAACAATTTGGCAACTTTTCTCGCGCCATCCTTTCTTCATCGTCGTTGTGGGAAAAGTTGAGTAACTAAAATATTTTCTTTTTGCACAAATTATGTTGGTTTGATTCAATGGTAATGAGGAAATTGCTTGGGAAATTGCTCCAAAAAGAAGCTACACCCCCCACCCTTTCACGCTATAATGAGGTTTTTCCAGGCACCACCTCCCCGAAAACTCATAAAATGGAATAAAAATAGAACATTTATTTGAAAGCTCCCAAAATGTGCGGAAGGAGAAAATAGCAAAACAATCACAACTTCTCGTTTTACATCCAATCTCACCCGGGATTATTCTGCTTTTCCAAGCGCCCTCACGAGCAATTCTGCTGCAACACAAAAAGGGCTCCATGAGGGCCTCTTTTTCAATCAGTATCAATGGGATTTTCCCCATGTGGAGCTTTTATTCAAAAGAGATGCGAATGGGGTTGAGTTCCGATGTGTGGGGGAGAGAGGAGTGCTCTCCGCATATATGAAAGGAAACCTCAGCATCACTTGGGAAGCGCACACACCATTCAGACAGCATGTTGTGCAAAAATGAATAACAAAACGCCCAAGCTTCAAGTGGGGGCCAATGAAAAAAATTCCACCATCATTCGAATGTATGTATATAGCAAAATTTCACTATGTTGCTATATAGCAAAGTTGCAGCATATTTAGATTGAAGATATTCAACACGATGGACTAAGCTTTAGACGATCTTGTAAAATTTTTAGAGATGTAAGGAAATTCGGCCAGTTGTCGTAGGTAACGGAAAATTGGAAAATTGATTTATTTTTCATAATAATAGAGAAAAACATTGTACAAAAAACCCTGTATGTAAGTAAATTGCTAATAAAAGTCAATCATAACGCGTCCAGTTATAAGAGTTGGTGTCCCACAACGTGTAGAAATTTGTTTATGCGTTATAATGCGATTTGTGAGCAGAATTAGTAGACAAATTTGATTTTTTTGAAAAATTCGGCAATGTGATGGATAAAAATGGTCATATTTTTGATTCTATAAGACCTACAGAAATTTCTTGACTAGTTTTGGTAAGGTATTTGTTGGCGCTTTATACGCCAACCTCTTTGCGACAACCGTGCCACCACCGGCACAACACACGAATCAGAAAAATGTCATCTGTGACACCGCTCGACGTGATCTTTTTCCGTCGAGTTGACACGCTCTCTTCCGTTTCCAACCACCGTGAGGGCAACATGTGCCCCCAATTTGCTTGTGAATTAAAATCCAATTTTATGTAATAATTGAGTGAAGTAAATTTAGAAAATATATTGCAAATTGGTCAAGTGATCACGGTGTTATATTTGTGTGCATCTCCAACTGCCGCACTCCGCGGAATTCTCTGGAATTTCCGCCCAACCATCCACCCGAGAAGACCACGAGGGGGAAAGATTTTTTTTGTCCTCCGACCCGGACATTCCGGCAGGAGCCCCCAACAGCCAATTAATCCATTCTCATCTGCATACGCAGGTACGTGACGTTACATTTTGGTCCTTCGAGCCGGAGATTCCGGCAGGAGCCCCCAACAGCCAATTAATCCATTCTCATCTGCATACGCAGGTACGTGACGTTACATTTTGGACCTTCGATCCGTGTGGCAACAGGATTAGCCACACCCAGCGACCACGATGATGCCGGCTGATGAGAAAAACATCACCCTGAGGGGCCACAAATCTCGTGTTGAAGGACGTGTTGCCGATACAGGCACAAATCCATCCAGTGGCACCAACAAGGAATATCCGCATGTTCCGACCGTCTCTGACAGCTTCCTCCCACATGGAGCCACGGCTACGCCACCTATAAATGCCTCTGCGCTTGACATAGCCCTCGCTCAGCTCATTCAGCACCAAATTCAAGCTGAGAAGCGCACTGAATTGATGTTTTCACGTCTCCAAGATTCCGTACAGAGCTGTCATAACGGAAGTCAGGGTCAACTTGAAGCCAATGCGTACTCTCATTGCAAGCTCCCCATTCTGTCCATCCCAGAGTTTGGTGGGGACCACATGGCTTGGTACAACTTCAAGGACATGTTTACGAGCATCGTTCACCACAATCCAAGACTGTCCAACGTCCAACGGCTTCAGTATCTCATGAATGCCGTTACGGGGAATGCCAAACGCTTCATAGCCAACCTCTCACTATCCGACAACAATTATGAGGTGGCATGGAACGCTCTGTGTGCACATTACGACGACCAACACACCATAGTGCGTCACCACATTGGATTGCTCAACGACATGCCTGCCCTATCCGACCCTACAGCTGCGAGTTTCACGGACTTCTATGCCATCACCAGCTCTGTGCTCAACTCTCTCGATGCCCTACAACAGACCAGCCGTGATCCATGGGTGATTTACCTACTGCTTTCCAAGCTGGACCTTGAGAGTCAAATGCTGTGGTCCCGTCAAATCGGCCACCAACCACCCACTCTCCCACGATTCATGAGTTTCTTGAAAGAGAGACTCAAGTCGGTCGAGATGTGTGCCACCCTCCAATAGACGCATTCAGTGGGAGAGAGATCGCAAGGATGTGATCTCTACGAAGATTCACCGTCTGAGAAATCAACTACCTGTCTTCAAAGATTCTCTTTCGGCTGGATCGTTTTTGGGCTACCTCATCGCCCACCTTAGACTATTGCTTCCAACCAGGCATCTCCCTGTTGGAGCAAGCTCTCTGCTCAAGAGAACCGTATCCCGATTCCCAACCAGGCATCTCCCTGTTGGACCAAACTCTCTGCTCAAGAGGACACCCCGATTCCCCACCAGGCATCTCCCTGTTGGAGCAAGCTCTCTGCTCAAGAGAACCGTACCCCGATTCCCAACCAGGCATCTCCCTGTTGGACCAAACTCTCTGCTCAAGAGGACCTTTAACCGATTCCCAACCAGGCATCTCCCTGTTGGACCAACTCTCTGCCAAGAGAGATTCGTCCGGATCTGCGCCACCCAGGTATCTCTGCTCAAGGGATGTATCCGGAATAGCCAACACCCAGACATCTCGCCGTTGGAACTACATTCTGCACAAGAAGTACTCCCGGAAGCATGTCAAGATCAACATACAGTCCACACACATCCGCCTCGGAAGCCTTACAACCTTCCAGGGCTCGGAAGCTTTACAACCTTCCATTGAGGGATTACCACCCTCAGGATTCCCCCCCCCCCAGCATGTTGGCGCTTTATACGCCAACCTCTTTGCGACAACCGTGCCACCACCGGCACAACACACGAATCAGAAAAATGTCATCTGTGACACCGCTCGACGTGATCTTTTTCCGTCGAGTTGACACGCTCTCTTCCGTTTCCAACCACCGTGAGGGCAACATGTGCCCCCAATTTGCTTGTGAATTAAAATCCAATTTTATGTAATAATTGAGTGAAGTAAATTTAGAAAATATATTGCAAATTGGTCAAGTGATCACGGTGTTATATTTGTGTGCATCTCCAACTGCCGCACTCCGCGGAATTCTCTGGAATTTCCGCCCAACCATCCACCCGAGAAGACCACGAGGGGGAAAGATTTTTTTTGTCCTCCGACCCGGACATTCCGGCAGGAGCCCCCAACAGCCAATTAATCCATTCTCATCTGCATACGCAGGTACGTGACGTTACAGTATTAAAACAGGCTATAAATTAACGTAAATTTCAATAATTTTCAAGGTCACCTTCAGAACACAAAATGGCGGCTTTTTGTTTTACGAAAACAGTTTTTGATATTTTTTGTCCCGAAAGAATAGTTTTAGAAGTTACTGATTTTCTAAAAAGTTGTAGAGAATGGTGAAACCTTTAATTTGATACTAAGATGAGCAAAATCTGACAAGCAGAACAGGAGATATGGCTCTTAGAACTTTTCAAATTCAAGAATTTTTCAAATGGCTATATCTTCTAAACGGCGACATAGATTTTCTTCATTTTCGGACTGGTGAAAGATATTGAGTCAGGCTACAACATTTCAAAATTTAAAGGAAATATATAGCAGATGCTCGGAGATAAAGCCCCTTAAAGTTAGTCAATTTTTGTTTTTGATTTTAGGACCTCTTGCGGCCATTTTTGGAACTTGAAATGTTCTAGATAGTTGTAGGGCTTCTTGAAACCTTTCATTTGATATCAAGATGGTCCAAATCGGTCAAGCCGTTCTTGAGTTATATTGAAAAAACACTTTTTGCTTTAAGCCGCCATATTTGCTAAACCGCTTGACCGATTTTCAAGTATGAATTATCGATGAAAACGTCTCACTGAGCTCTACAACATATTAAAATTTCAGACCTCTAGCTATAAGGGAACTGGTTGACAGTGTTTCAAAATGGTGGACGGCGGCCATCTTGGATTTTGAAAATGCGAAACAATGAAATTTTACACCAACATTTCTATAGAAAACTTCAAACTAGAAGGCTTTATCTTTTACCGTTCTCGAGCTATAAGGCAGAGTTTGGCGCATCGGCCGGCTGGATCAAAAATTTTCCACCACCATTTTCGTAATGTGGGATGTCTAAAACGTGCTCATACCAAGTTTGAGCCCGATCTGAGGTGGTAGGTTTTTCCGACGATTACAATACTTGGTGTTGGCCACGAAGTGGAACACCAACTAATATACTAAAAACAATTTTTAAAAAATCATTACCTTAAGATACATAAATATAACTTTTTACTAATTCAAGATTTTTTGATAATAGAAATAAATAAAGAGATTAAACCAAAAAGTCAAATTTGTTTCCATGCAACAATTTACATTTTAGTTAATTTAATTAATTAATTAGGTACGAAAATATATCTGTAATTAATGTTGAGACTTAAGAGTTTTTGGTCATCTTTGGGGGATTAATTTGTCGTACTTGTTTTTCTGATGATTTTATGCTCTGATGAAGATTTTATGAGCTCTATTCGTACCGGAAACTAAGCGAAATACGAGAAATTTTACATTTTCTTTTTTTTTTTAAATAAGATAAAACTTTTTATTATGAATTGATTTTAAGACGTTTTTAACACTTGGAGGACTTTACTGGCAATCACTGCCAATTCGACTACTTTATAAGTATTATAAGTTTTCTTTATAATAGAAAATTAAGCTCAAAGTTTGAGGTTAGAAATTCGTGTCCTCCAAGTGTTAAATGAAAATTTTAAAGCTTTTTATGTTTGTAAATAAAAAGTTTAAAATTTAATTTTAATTAGAATAATATGAATGTCTTTGTAGTAAAGCTCATTTTATTATTAGGTTCTTTTACATTCATAAGTCAGCTGAATGACGTTTTTCTTTTAGAAAATAAAATAAAAACAAACATGTAATACTTTATTCAGTAAAAATGCAATAAATTTAAGTAATTATTCTTAATTACCTATCTATTCCATTTTGTATTCGGTTTTACGCAGCTTAATGCAATTATTTCTTTCAAATAATTCGTAATAAAATGAAATAAAAGCAGGAAGTTATTAAATTTTAACTTTTAAATAAATTATTTTTAATTTATCTTTTATTGATTTCTCTAAACTAAAAAAAAACTCCAATAAAAATTGATTCATAAATTCTAAATTCATTTCAATGTACTAAAATTTCCTGATTTCTGCCAATAAATTTCCAATGGGCATTGAGGGAATTTCCGGGAATTTTCATTTGAACTGTTAAATAAGTTTTTTGCAGAAGTACTTCATTGTACATTTTTTTTTAACATGAAAATCGACGCTTATTATGTGAATGGAAATTTCCAGTAGGTTTGCAATGGAGGGTATAGAGAAAAAAAAAGCTCGTTTATTTAGTTTTGCGCGCATAAAGTTAAAATGAAATTGAATATGCCAAACAAAGTGCATGTTCTGCAAATGCATTGTGCGAATGGCCAAAATTAATTAGTCCCTCTTCGTATTTGCAGCATATTTTTCTACAATTTGCACAACGCGCCTTTTTGTTGTTGTTTTGCTCGGTAGTTTTGCATTGGAAAATGCATCATGCAGCGGCGACAAAAGGCCCCCAAAAAGCTGTGCGTGAGCACCCAAAAAATATATATGTGTAGGGGGTTGAATTAATGAAATATGAAAACGATCAAGTTCAGTTTTGGGGACATGTATTTTGTGGGTAGTAGTGCTACTGGCCTTTTTACGCGAGGGCTCTCTGTTCTATCTATCTGTGCGTCCAATTTCACTGCTCATACCCATTAATGCTATTATTCACATGTTTATGTTGCGGCGAGGAAAACAGTACCGTGTAATTGAATGATACTTTCACACCCAGATCCATCCCAGCAGTTCACATTGCCTACGGGCTAGACACAACTCTCCGCGGCGTAGGATTCGTGGGTGGTCCCGCAACAAATTTATTTTCCAAATCGCTCCCAGGCTATTTCTCATTTCGTCACATGTGAACAACGCAGAGGAACAAAAAAAGTCAATTTATTTTTACACACTCTTTTGCAATATACATAGCATTCTGTTGTAGCTTTCATTGTGGGGATGAGGAATGAAAAAAAACAGACTTTTGAGCAATCCAATTGCAGGAGGAACCACAATGTGTAAAACCCCAATTTAACTCATCACTAATGGCAAGGAATTGTTCTTTTTTTGAGCTTTATTTGAGCTATTTTGTTTCCTACTGAATTGATTGAAAAAATTAAAAAAAAAGCTCCTCCCTTCAATAGAAAGCTTCGAATTTTATTTCTTAAAAAATCAAGCTTTTACCTCCTAGCAAAGGGAACTTTTTACAATTCCACAAAAAAGCCCATGAGGCTCTGTTAAAGCTCTAAATGTTAAAATTGTTGCAACATTTCTTCTCTATATGGAGTGTTTTCATGTAAATTCCCACCATGCCAATGTCCATGGGCAAAAGCTCTAAGGGGAGATGGGGGAATGAAAACAAATTTTTGTGTAAAAAAAAGCTCACTCTGGTAGACATGAGAATGAATAAATTGGAGTGTAGGAAAAACAAACGAAATTAATAAAACCACACACATACCAAAAATACAGGGTGGCACAATAATTCTTTCGTTGTGCCCTCAACCGCCACATCCAAGTCTCACCCGGAACTTAATTAAATTCAATTAAAATTTTCCCCCTGTCCAGTTGCCGCATAGAAATGTTCTCAATTTTTTTTCTTTCATCCCTCAAACCCCCTTGAAATTCAAAATGCAATTCCTCCCCTAACTCTTCAGCTGTTATTTCATTATTCATCCCACTTGCTTATATGTATTTATCTTTGTTCACTAAAATACTGTTGAGATCAGGAGTGTGGAAAGTTGTAATTTAGCATTGTTGTTCATTCAATTAACCCCTCCTTGCGCGTTCCTCTATGGTTTTCCCAGGAGCTTCAAGATGTGTTTATGTGTGTATGTGTTGGTGGAATTTGAATAAGGTTACTCTTAGGGAAAAACGTTTAACATTTTCATCGCCCTCTTCTGAAGCTTTTAAATCTATATAAAACAGTCAACCTCCATGTCGTACGTGGTGGAAAAAAAAACATTCACAGAGGTTTACCCTTGAATGGCAATTGTATAGTTTGGATGCAGAGGAAAAGCTCTGTAGTGAGAGCAAAAAAAACGCCAACGTTGCATCAACTCCGAAACATTTAATCGACTTTTTGCGTTTTTTTTTTCTTTCTGTAGATATCCCATTTTGTAACGAAAGCTTGCAACTAAGCCACAAATTTGTGAATAAACGAAAAGCACAGTTTGTGTGGATTCCAGGAGCTCAATTGGATAAGACACGAATAACGAACTAAATAGGAATTTAAAGCAGCTAAATGTGATTGCATCCCCCCACTCACAGGAAGTACACGATTGTTTTTCTTTGAGCACGTGCAGAGAATATAAATTAATAGAATGGAGCTTAATATTGAACAATGAAAATTATTTTCAGAGTGAAATAGCAAATAAATCAATTAAATCACCTGGGCATGAATTCTTTAAGAGTGAAAAACTCCCGTGATAAACTCCTGAAAGCTTTAGCGCTTTAAAATAAATGTGAAAGCAGGGAAAATCTCACGGGAGTTTATCACGGATGCATTATTGTTCTTAGAGGATCATGCTCACGTGAAGTTTTCCTCACTTTTTCCTGCAAAAAGCATTTGGGAGTTTATCACGAGAGTTTTTCACTCTTAGAGAATACAGCCACTGAACAACATTTCCCTTTTCCCATTTGAATTTTGTAATAAATTTGTAGATGAATTGTTAAATTCTTCTAATGGTTTTCCTGGCATGTACAAAATTTCCAAAATATTCTATTCTTATTGGAAATTTTCCCCTCTATAAATTTCTTTCAGACAACTTTCTTCTATCTTGAAAGGAAGTATGACTTTAAGGCATTTTTCTGAAATCTTCTCACGTTTGGGAAACTTCCATAAATCTTTTGGTTAAATTCTCAAGATTTTTGAGCTTTAATTTGAATTCAACGAATTCAATATCAACACCCTCCTCATTCAAACATCCTTGAGTAAGTCTACAGATTTAACACAGATCATAATCCATTTTAGCGTGAAGTAAAATTATCGCTAATCCTTTTGGCAAGGAGGAGTAAAATGAAAATGGAAAAAGACATAGAAAATAAATTGAAAAAAAAAGAGTCGATGCTGGTAAATTATTTTGTCGCATTGGTAATTAAAAACAGCCAGGCAGACTAATTAAACGCCAAATCGTTCATCACACTGTGGGATCTTTTATGTGAGATCAGCAGTGCGCATCGTGGTGGAAGATGGTTGTTTGCCAAATCCATTTGGGGTCGTTTTTTCTGCACCCTCGCTTGTTACCCCTTAGGGTTTAAACCCCCAAAAAAATCCATGGGAAAATCAGGGCTAGACATCAAAAGGATGCGGGAATTTTTACAGCATAGATTTATACACACACACACCCACTCATCATCCTTCTATTTGTGTCCATAATTGCAGAGCGAGATTTTTAATGAATGTCACTCTTGAGGGTGCACGTAGTAAAAAAAAGAAGCCACCATCAAAGCGCTCAAGGGTTGTGGTGGCTGAAAAAGTGGCAACTCGTGATACCACCTCCCCCATCAACCCCATTGGAAGCTCATTTTGGTGTTTGTTCTCTATGTTGTGTGACATCAACCGGCGCCTTGTGACACATTTTTCCCTTCCACCATCACTCATGTGAAATGATGCTGTAATTGATAAATAAAACAACACAGAGAAAATGACGAGCAAAAATTCATCACTCAAGCTTTTGCCCATTCACAGCAACTAATTCACAAGACAACAACGACGCAGGGTGAAAGCGACGAAAAGCTCCACAGAGATATATAGAAAGTAGGTGGAAAAGCTCTCGAAAATTTCTGAGCTACTGAACACGGTGAGTTTTGGTTATTTTGTGGCTTATTGATTTAATAACAACCCCCCATATCCTGTGGGAATGCAGAGGAACTTTTGTAAATGATTTACCCAACTTGATGATTCAATATCGAGGTGAATTAATTAGCCAGGGCGTGAGAATGCCACTGCATTGCCAATTGCATTAATAACTCATCGTTTCATCAAGGAAAGTTTACGTGGGAAAGTTTAATAAAAAGCTGAGACGGAGAAAATCGTGGAAAAAACACAAGAAAAAAATTATTCATCATCATGGAAATATTTTTATGCTCAAATTTTATGCATAAAACAATCTATTTAATTTTTTTCTCACACATTAACGCTTTTATAATATAAATTCTAACCTTGACCTTCCCTGTTTCACTCTACTGATAGAAAGTTATTTATATGTGTATGAATTGCATAAAAAAGAAATAAATAAGATTGAGAAAAAAGCTTAAAATCTTTTTCTTCAAATTTATTTAAGAAAACAAACTAATAAACTAAAACGACTAATACAGAATACCTACCTTAAATGTTAAAAAAAAGCTCTAAATAAAGTTTTCTGGTATGCCTAACGCTTACTTATTATTATTATTAACGCTTATTATTCTCATTGCTTATTTACATGTACATATATAATTAATTTTCAGGAAAAGTAAGTATATAGCACCAGGCGTCTCCATTGCAAATTTCTGTTTAATAGAAAATCAATAATTTTTACCTAATTTATTACAATATTAGTTTCTTAATCAATTCTGACCTTGTGTAGATGCAACAATTCAAAATTAAATTAAAAAATTTCACAAAGAATTTAGATACTAAGCTTTAATCGCTACTCGTGCGAGCTGTAAAAAGAATAAATAACTTTATGTAAAATAAAAAAATCTAATAAAATGATCATTAAATTTTTAAAGTACCCTTTATCAGTATAAATACCGCAGAATTTGAGGCATCAGATCAGTCTTATATCACTCGTGTGTGTAATCAGTGTTAAAGATTAAGGAATCCTTCAAAATAAGTGCTTTAGATCATAATTTTATCACCCTTTTGTGCTAAAATTTTTAATTTAGCAATTTATAGGAGGTTTTCTGTCTCAGATTGAGAATTGAAAAGTGTGTGAGATCGTGAAAAGTTCATCAGTGAGTCCGTTTTTTGTTCTCTTGGAATAAAAACCATCGTATCGGGAAAAATATTGGATTTAATGAAAGTTGAATTGGTTAAGCTTCTTGAGTGTATTCGTAAAGTCTTTTTAAATCGGGATTTTTAAGAAATTAAATCACGTACGAGCTTTATTGAACAAACTATTTTTTAAAGAAAATCTTAATTCAGAAGAGAGCGATTAAGATTCAGATTAGTTATTGAGATTACTTTCATTTTATTTTCCGATTATTTAAGAATTTTAAATTTCCCATAATAGGAAATTAAATTCATGATTTTAAGCCTAATTCTGATCTAGAAAATTATTTTTATACGAATATTCTCAGAATATTGCGTCAAGTTGTAAAAATTATATTTTTCTTCACAATATTCGAACAGCTTTCGTGGAAACAAATTCTGTACATGTGCTACATCAGTGATGTAATGTGATATATATGTCGTAACACAGTCAAGGTTTAAATAAGCACATAAAAGCTCATAGAAAAAAGTAGGTAACTACCCAAAAAAGTTTCCGAAGAGCAAAAATTAAATAAACAAACTTAAAATTTTATAAAAATCGGTAAAGTTATTAGAGGTTATTTTAGTAAATGTATCTACAAAAACTACTGAGATAACTATCTTGCACTATTTATTTTATTATACGAAAGCGACAAATAAAAAAATTACAGCTGAACAAACTTTTAAGCGATTAAATAGCTTTTGTAAAAGAATTTTATTAGGATAGAATACTTTCTTTGGACAATCTTGAAAAAAAAAGGAAAATAATTGTCTGGGAAACACGATAAAAATATTAAACATCCGTAGTTTTATTAACCTTTTCATTGCTTCAATTCCACCAAATGCTATTGCTATAAAAGTTAGCAAGGTGTTGATTTATTTCAGAATAAAAACGCAACTAATTAACAGAAAATACGAAGCATGTTGTTTCTAATTAAAACAAGATAAAATGAAACTAATTTGTTAAGCTGCAACTTCATAAAAAACTCAATAAAAATATTTACATTTTATTTTATTTTACTATAATTAATAAAATAATAATTAATTAATAAAAACTATAGTTGACTCAAGCTTAAAAAAAGCTCTGTGCTTAAAATTTCATGCTTAATGGGAATTAATGGGAAAATTAAGTACGATTGAGACGTATTTTTAAATAAAGATTTTTAGAATTTTAGGTAGGTACTACCTGATTTGGAATTCCTATTTCCTATTCTGGAATTTTTCTAAATTCTGTTTGGAAAGATATTCCGAGAAGCTCAAAGTGAATAGCCTCCTTTTACCTTTTCTTGTTCTTCTCCAATTTCAAAGGTTCTAAACTTTTTTTTTATTTTTAGACTTTTCAGTTTACCTACTTTCAAAATCAAAGTAAAAATAAAGATTTAATTACAACAAATTAGAAAAGAGAAAAAAAAACATAAAAAAAATCAAAAGGATGTCCACCAGAATGAGGGATTATTCTTCAGAAAGAAATCATGAAGAAATTGTAATTTCTGGCTTCTCAGGACGCTTCCCTGAGAGTTCAAACGTCGAAGAATTCAGAAATAATCTCTTCAATGGCGTTGATATGATCAATGATGAACCACGTCGTTGGCCAAATGGTCTGTATGGCCTCCCGGCTCGAATTGGAAAGATCAAGGATGAAGATTTGGAGAATTTTGATCATTTCTTCTTCGGTATTCATCAAAAACAAGCCGAATCAACAGACCCAGTTGTTAGAATGGTTCTTGAGTCCACCTTTGAAGCAATTGTTGACTCAGGTGCGTATAAAAGGATTTTCTTTTTTTAAATTTTATTTAATTTATCAATTTTTTTAAGGACAAAATCCTCGAAATTTGCGAGGTTCCCGTACTGGAGTTTACGTTGGTTGTTCAACGTGTGAAGCCGAAGAGTATTGGAGTAGTAGTCCTGATCTTGTGAATGAATACGGCATGTTAGGGTGCATTCGATCTTTATTTGCAAATCGCATCTCTTATACATTTGATTTTTGCGGCCCAAGTCATACTGTTGATACAGCATGCTCCAGTTCTCTCTATGCAATGAATCAGGCATTTGCAGACATTCGTGCAGGACGTTGTGATGCAGCCATAGTTGCTGGATTATGCCTCATCCTCAAACCCATTACGTCATTACAATTCAAAAAACTGAAAATGTTGAGCCCCGAAGGAAGAGCCAATATATTCGATGAATCTGCCGATGGATACATCAGGGCAGATGCATGCTGTGTGACCTTCCTGCAGAAGGCAAAAGATGCCAATCGTGTGTATGCAACAATCCTCAACATACGTACAAATACAGACGGTGCCAAGGAGCAAGGTATTACGTATCCCAGTAGTAAGATGCAAAAGAGGCTCATTGAGGAGACATTTGAAGAAATAAATCTCAATCCACGCGATGTTGCTTACGTTGAGGCGCACGGAACTGGAACAACTGTTGGAGATCCAGAGGAAGTTAATGTGATCTGTGATGTCTTCTGCAAAGATCGCACAACACCTCTTCCAATTGGTTCTGTTAAATCCAACATGGGTCATGCTGAACCAGCATCCGGGCTGTGTTCCATTGCAAAATTAATTATTGCCATGGAGGAAGGCGTTATCCCGGGGAATTTGAACTACAAAATCCCGAATCCCAAAATACCTGGGCTAACTGATGGGCGCCTTAAGGTTGTGGATAGGAATACCCCATGGGATGGTGGCATTGTTGCTGTGAATAATTTTGGTTTTGGCGGTGTAAATGTTAATCTTATAATGAAATCCAATCCAAATCCCAAAGCTATAAAAGCTCCAGATAATTTACCACGATTGGTGGTTGCGTCAGGACGTACTGCTGAAGCTGTGGAGACTCTCCTGAAGGACATTGAGGCTCATGCTGAGGACGAAGAATATTTAGCCCTTGTCAATGAAGTCTACACCACAAATATTCCTCTTCACATCTACCGTGGATACACCATTGTAGGCCAGGATGTGGCACAGAATGAAGTAATTGCTGTGACAGAGATCAATCGTCCCATTGTCTTCGTATACTCAGGCATGGGCTCCCAGTGGGCACACATGGCTAAGGAATTGATGCAAATTGATGTCTTCAGCAGCGTAATCCAACGTTGTGCTGAAACTCTGCGTCCCGAAGGCGTCGATCTTCTCAATATTTTAACAGAAATGGATGAATCAAAATTCGATATTTTGGATAATTTCGTGGCAATTGCTGCAATGCAAGTTGCTCTCACTGATATCCTTATGAAACTTGGAATTGTGCCTGATTGCATTGTTGGGCATTCAGTAGGTGAGCTAGGATGTGCCTATGCTGATGGATGTTTTACACCGGAACAAGTAATTCTGGCAGCATATTGGCGTGGGAGGAGTATTGTGGATACTGAACTAATTCCCGGGATGATGGCATCCGTTGGCCTATCCTGGGAGGAATGCCTGAAACGCCTACCCAGCGATATTCTTCCTGCTTGCAATAACAGCGCAGATAACGTCACGGTAAGTCCACTGATTTTTTTTTAAATCATTAATTTCACGAAAGAAAATTTATTTTCTTTCCAGATCTCTGGACCAACAGAATCAATTTACAAATTTGTGGAAATCCTTCAAAAGGAAGGAATATTTGCCAGAGCTGTTAATACATCTGGGAGAGCTTTTCACAGCAAGTACATAGCAAAAGCTGGGCCAAAGCTTCAGAAGTCACTCGAAAAAATTATCTCAAACCCAAAGGATCGCACGGAAAAATGGATAAGTTCGAGTATCCCTGAAGCAGCATGGAGTACATCGCTGGCTAAGAAAAGCTCAGCTGATTATCATGTTAACAACCTCCTGTCTCCAGTTTTATTCCACGAAGCTGTACAGCACATTCCAAAAAATGCAATTTGCATTGAAATCGCTCCTCATGGGCTTCTTCAGGCTATCCTTAAGCGATCCCTTGGGAAGGATGTAACCAATTTGAGTCTTGTAAAGCGCAATCATGACAATAACATTCGTTTTATGCTAAGCAACATCGGGAAACTCTATGGAAATGGAGCTCAACCAGCTGTTGGAAAGCTTTTCCGCGCGGTATCTTTTCCCGTAGGACGTGGTACACGGATGATTAATTCACGGATCAAATGGGATCATTCGCATAAGTGGGCAGTACCGAAATTCGGTATGATTAATACCTCAGGGGAAACCGTTGTGGATTTCAATCTTTCCAATGAGAAAGATGCCTTTTTGGCGGGACACAACATAGATGGTCGTGTCCTTTTTCCCGCCACAGGATACATTATGCTCGCTTGGCGTCAATTTGCAAAATCACGAGGAAATACCTTCGAACGTCTACCAGTTGTCCTGGAAAATCTTATCTTTCATCGTGCCACAATTTTACCAGGAGATGGTACCGTGAAGCTTGGAGTTAATTTTTTCGATGGCTCAGGGAAGTTTGAAATCTGCGAAGGGGGTACGTTAGTTATGTCGGGAAATATTCGAATTTCCGAGAACATTGAGCAAGAGGAATTACCCCTGAATCCAATTCCTGAGTCAACAAATAATTTGCAATTGACTAAAAATGATTTCTACAAGGAATTGCGCCTTCGTGGATATGACTACAGTGGTCAATTTCGTGGTGTTGTACAGGCAAATCCCAATGCGGATCAGGGAAAATTGGAATGGATTGGGAATTGGGTATCATTTATGGATACAGCCATTCAATTCAGTATCTTGGGAACGGATTTACGTGGTTTGTACCTACCAAAACGCATTGAGAAAATTTTAATTGACCCGGAAAAGCATCTCAAGCTAGCAGCAGAATATAGCTCAGATGAAGGGAAGATAATTTTTCCCGTGTACATGTATAAAGATATCAATGTGATTAAGAGTGGCGGCGTGGAAATGCGTGGTTTGTGTGCAACATCAGCTCCACGACGTCAAGATTCTCATTCATCCCCGAAATTGGAGAGATACACATTCATACCGAATTACAACAAACAGGAGCTTTCAGAGCAACAAGATTTGGCAAAGGAGCATGCAATTGCAAATGCAGTTCAGCTTGCCATTGAAAATTGCAAAGGAGCTTTCAAGATAAAGACAGCTGAGTTGGTACTGGATAGAGAACCAGAAGCTCTTGTAAGTCCAGCCGTACAGAAAATTATTGAAAATCAACCTGCCCTGGCTAGTGATGTAGCCATTGTGGTGAAGAATAATACGCCAGAATTGGAAGAATTCGTTAGAGAATCTGAGATTAAT
This sequence comes from Lutzomyia longipalpis, assembly GCF_024334085.1. NCBI lineage: Eukaryota > Metazoa > Arthropoda > Insecta > Diptera > Psychodidae > Lutzomyia > Lutzomyia longipalpis. The sequence goes on from NC_074707.1 coordinate 50,314,426, forward strand.
ATTTTTATTAAAAATATCACAGCAGGACCTCTTGAAAGCAGCTACAATTTGTACATAGCAGCGGATGTTCTTACACATATTCATGCTCAATTAATTTTGAGAAACATCAGAGAATCCATCAAGGAAGATGGTTTTGTTCTACTTGAAGAATCAGCCAACAACGAGCTTGAAAAGCTTGAAAAGCTTTTTGCAAAGCTCAATTTTTCTGTGATTTCTTCACAAATTTCCTCAAAGAGGATATTTCTTCTTCTTCGTCCTACATTTGATATAAAGTCTCACAACTATCAAATTATTAACGTGACTGAGAGGAATTTTAAGTGGTTGGATGAACTCAAGTCAGCCATTCTTAAGGCAGAGCATGAGAAGAAACTCATTTATATTGTATGCCAAAGTGAAGAATTCTTTGGCGCTGTGGGCTTCTTGAATTGCCTAAAGAATGAAACAGGGGGGAAATTTGCGAGATTATTCTTTATTCAAGACAAAAAAGCTCCACAATTCTCCTTCTCTAATCCCATCTATGCTAATCAGGTGGCTAAGAATCTAACTATAAATGTTCTTAAGAATGGAATTTGGGGTACATTTCGGCACCTTAAGTTAGATTGCCAGCCAAATGTAGCCTCAATGCAAGTTGAGCATGCCTATGTGAATGTCCTAACAAAAGGAGATCTATCCAGTTTGAGGTGGATTGAAGGACCTCTCAGCTGCGATCGCCCAGATCTCAATGATCCCAATTTTGACCTCTGTACCGTTTACTACGCACCACTAAATTTCCGCGATATTATGCTGAGTTCTGGAAAACTTTCCACTGATTCCCTGCCAAAGTATATAGCTAAAGAAGAGTGTGTTCTTGGAATTGAATTTTCTGGACGTAGTTCAAATGGAAAACGAATAATGGCGATGGTACCGTCCAAATCTCTCTCAACGACGTGTGTTGTACGAAAAGCCATGATGTGGCCTGTACCGGATTCATGGACTCTGGAGCAAGCATCAACAATTCCAATTGTCTACTCAACTGTGTACTATGCGCTCGTTATGCGCGGGAAAATGAAGAAAGGTGAGAGTATTCTCATACATGCCGGGTCTGGTGGTGTTGGATTAGCTGCAATTTATGTGGCTCTCCATGCTGGCCTTACCGTATTCACCACAGTTGGGAGCAAGGAAAAGCGGGAGTTCCTTCGAAAAACCTTCCCACAGCTAAAGGATCAATGTATTGGAAATTCACGCGATTGTTCCTTTGAACAGATGATTATGCGTGAAACCAGTGGCAGAGGTGTGGATTTGGTATTGAATTCATTGGCTGATGATAAATTTCAAGCATCTGTAAGGTGCTTAGGGTTGAATGGGAGATTCCTAGAGATTGGTAAATTTGATCTCAACAATAACACTCCCATGGGAACGTCTGTATTCCTCAAAAATAGCAGTTTCCACGGAATTTTCCTGGATAGTATTATAAATAACTACGAAGAGGTAATTTCTGAAGTTGAAAGGCTAATTTATGATGGAATTAAGAGTGGGGCTGTTCAGCCATTGCCAACAACTGTCTTTGATGATCAGCATGTGGAGCAAGCTTTCCGCTTTATGGCATCTGGAAAGCACATTGGCAAGGTAGTCATCAAAGTACGTGATGAGGAAAAGGAGAAAACTTTACTACCAAAACCTAAGCTGATCTCAGCCATTCCGAGAACGTATCTGCATAAGGTGAAGACGTACGTGATCATCGGTGGATTAGGCGGATTTGGACTTGAATTAATTCATTGGCTAATTTCTCGTGGAGCAAAGAACATCGTGGCATCGTCTAGAAGTGGAATAAAGACAGGCTATCAGTGCATGATGGTGCAACGTTGGAAGAAGAATGGTGTGAACGTGGTGGTTGATACAAATGATGTAACCACACAGCAAGGTGCTAAACAGCTCCTCAAGCAAGCAACAGAACTAGGATCTGTAGGTGGAATTTTTAATTTAGCCGCTGTTCTGCGTGATGATATTTTTGAAAATCTTCAGGAGAAAGATTTTCACACTGTTTGCCTACCCAAAGTAACTGCTACAAAATTCCTCGATGAAGCTTCACGAACTCTCTGCCCTAACTTGGACTACTTCATCTGCTTCTCCAGTGTTTCTTGTGGACGTGGCAATATTGGCCAAACAAACTATGGTTTAGCTAATTCAGCAATGGAAAGGCTGTGTGAAGCACGTCAGGCAGCTGGGTATCCTGGTATGGCCATTCAGTGGGGAGCTATAGGTGATACGGGGTTAGTAATTGAAAATTTAGGTGACAACAACACCATTATTGGTGGAACATTGCCCCAGAGGATGGTATCCTGCCTACAAACTCTAGATCTCTTCATGCAGCAACCTCATGCTGTGCTAGCATCAATGGTTCTTGCGGACAAAAGAAAATCCGCCAATTCGGGTGAAGCAAGTCCAGCAACATGTGTGGCAAATATTCTTGGATTCAGTGATCTCAGTAAAATTCCCAACTCATCGAAACTAACAGACCTAGGAATGGACTCACTAATGGGTGCAGAGATTAAGCAGACACTAGAGAGGAATTATGATATAGTGCTGAATGTACAGGAAATTGGGCATCTTACATTTGAAAAATTAAAGGCTTATGGTAAGTTCTCAGCTGATTATTAATTTTTTAAATGAATTTTCTTAATAAATTAAATAAAATTGATTTTTCCTCAGATGGCAAAGCACTAACGTCCACAACGACGTTAAAACCAGAGGAACTTAGTCCTGAAAGTCAGCTTGTAGCACAGGCTGAATTTTCCAAAGATCTCATGCCAACGAAAGTTTTGATTCGTCTTCCCTCAAAGGACTCAGAAATTGGCAAACCGAGGCCAATATTTATGGTAAAAGACTAATTTTGTGTTATCTAACAGTTAAAGATTTAAAATAAGAAAAAAACTCTCAGGTCCACGCTATGGGAGGTGTTGTGGATGCTCTCAGGCAATTGGCAGCAGAGCTAGATCGTCCAATTTGGGGTCTTCAGTGCACTGTGGACGTCCCCTTGGAGTCCTTACAGGAAACCGCCAAATTCTACATTAAACAAATGAAAACTGTTCAAACTACGGGCCCCTATGTAATCGCTGGATATTCATATGGGGCAATTATTGCCTTTGAAATGGCGTGGTATTTGGAGAATGTTCTCAAAGAAGAAGTCAATGTGATCTTCTTAGATGGATCCCCGCGCTTTGTAAACTTCTACACACAATTGCGAAAGCAGAGAAAATCTGCCGTTGAATTTCGAGCTTATGGTGAAGCTCAATGTCTTGCCCATTTTGCCATGGCCACTGCGCGTCTGAATTCCACAGTTATTGCAAATGAACTCTTAACCTTACCCACTTATGAGGAAAAACTAAGGAGATGCGCTGAATTAGTGCACAAAGTCACCAATCAAAATTATGAGCTTGTAAGTACTTATATATTTTGATAAGGAGCTTTATCTCACTCTAAAAAGCTTCAATATTGTAGGGAAAATTGAACCGTTTTCACAGTTAATTTTCAAAAATATTTCCTCTGCAGATTTCTACAGCAACAGACTCTTTTCTGAAAAAGCTCTCAGCTTCAGATGCTTATCAAGCAAGTGGAAAAATAAAGTCCAACGTTACTCTTATTAAATGTACATTGAAAGCTCTCAATTTACCGGAAGACTACGACTTAGGAGAGGTAAGAAAATTTTCCATTTTCCATTTTCCATTTGCAGTGAATTTTTTTTTCAAATTTCTTTGTTTTTGATTTTATAAAGAATTTTTATTTATTTATTTTTATTTTTAGTTTTGCGAGAGGGAAGTAACAATTTATGCTGTCGATGGGAACCACCGAACCTTCCTCACTGGAGAATCTGTGCGAAAAGTCGCAGAAATCATACAAAGTATTGTCAATTGAGAGCTTTTGAGCTTCAGAAAATTACAAATTGGTGTATTGTCGTTAAGTGGGAAGGAGTGGGTGGTAAAATAGCATTAGGAGTGATCCAAAAAATTCCTTTTTTCAAATAATTAATTCTATTACTTTTAATATTGTTTTAAAAAATTAAAACGTTTAAGAAAATTATTTAAATAATTTTGTTTTTCTTTATTTTTCTTCGTTTATTTACCTTTGATCAGGTACTGAAAATAGCAAATATTTAAGACGAACTGATGATATTTTACTTCCCTGCTCCTTTACACTAATGTCCCGCAGTAAATACAACTATTGGGCCCTTTTATGAATTTATAGGCATTTATTTATCACTCCCTTTTCACCCTCAATCATTTTTTTGTGACTCTTTGAGTGTGAGGAAGCAATAAATGCAATGATAATGTGCAAAAATACTTACTAAATCAACTACTTAATGACTCTCTATGAGCTTTTGGACGTTCAACTGAGCTTTTGGCACTTTTCTCATTTGGCAATTCTTTGATGATGGGTTGAAATCACGAGAGATAGATAGATAGAAAAAAATTTACACAAAAACCAATTATCTTGAGACTAATGAGTCCCTTTGAATAAAATAACACAATTAAATGGCGCGGAAAAAGTTGCTTTTTTCTGTGTACACCCGGGGGAGAAAGTTTTAATGTGCCTTCCCTCCAAAAGCTTCCACTTTGCAAGTTTTATTGCACTCCGTGTCTCCCATTTACCCCATCTCACCAAGTAGTGAGTGGTAGCAGACCTCACTGTTTCTTCAGCTCTCAGAAATTGTTTATGAAATGCCAAGTTAATTTTATTCTTTCTATTTTTCTAAAGTGGTGCAATTTTTTTTTGATGATTCCCCTACTTATATGTTTTCTATACATATTTGTAAGCTTTCTTCAAGAGCTTTTAAAAATTATATATTTTTTTGTGCTATGAGGTTTTATTTTTATTAAAGGAGAAATCGTATTTTTTTTTCTTCAAATGGGGGTGGAAGAAGAAGAAAAAATTCTCGTCAAATTTAATCCCATTTTTCCTACATTGATTCTCCTGGAAAATCGTATTTTTGACGCTCCGTCAAATTTGAGCCTAATCGATTGTTGAAAATCTGTGTCAATTCATTTATCTAATCTCTTTTCTTTCCTTTCACCCCAGCCATTGCTCAAAACAATCAAAAACAAATAAAAGGGAGGATAATCCCGCGGAAAGAGAAGTTTAGCAGAGCTTTAGGGGAACAAAAGGACGAAAGGACTCGCCCTAACATTCTCCTCCCAAATTTTCCTCCCTCTCCATCTTTTTTCTTTACTGGACACAATTGCTAAGGGTGTGTGTGTAAGATTTCGTCCTATTGCCATTCACTTCATGTCTTAGATTTCATCTGAAAGCTTTTGAGAGTTTTACTAAAAGGGGCGAATATCCGATGAAAGTTCTCCGCACCAGCCACACAACTCAACCCCTCCACAAAAAAACTAAAAGTATCCACTGTAGTTCTCATTATGGTGGAAACTTTTCCTGAAATATCACCAAGTGGAGTCTCATTCTAAATCCATGGCAGTTGTACTTGTTGATTATATACTTTTGAGTGAAAAGTTATGTGCTTTTTTGGTTTCAAAAGCCCATGGTGTGAGAATTTATTAGAAAAGTTTATCGCGCATTTTGCACTGCCAAAGCTCCCACGCTATATTAACTGTACATTATATAATAGATACACACACGCTGAAAGCTCTGAGATTGGATGAAAGAGGAGGCGTGGGAGTGAGGAAGGGGGAGTGGGTTCAAAAAGGTGAGAAAAAAGACAACTTCGTGTCATATCTCTGCATTTCACTTTTCTCACTTCATGCTTGTCACCTGACGACGAAAATGTGTAATGCCAACAATGGGATTATGTACGTATGTATATATGAAGTTCGTGCCCCTGCTTAAATATATCGTATTTTTGCATTATTTTTTTCCACATGTCTTCCCATACACATACACCCTCCTCAATTTCCACCCCCATAAATATCACGTCGAGACAAAAAATCAAGATTCTCTCGTTTTTTTTTATATTTGAATTAAAAAGGAGTCGGAGCTCCTTTTTTTCAACTCTTCAGCTGGAATACAAAATGTTTTCTATTCAAAAAAATTAGCATATTGTAATGTTTAGAGGAAAATGCCATTTGCTCTTGGATGCGAGGAGAACGTGAAATGTGTCAAAATGCACCATGTTATACAATGAATTCATAATGATATTTTAATGTTAAGAAAACTTCTCCCACATATTCCTGTCTCTCTATTCATGAATAACAATCCTCCATGGAGTTATTTCTTTTTTTTTCTTGACAAGCTTGCTCGTGAATTTCTAATAAAAGCGATTTTTTTTGGCTCTTTTTGGAGAATTTTGAATATTTTTCAAAGAGTTTTTATTACGGTTTTCTAAATATTTATTTAATTTAGAATTGATTTAAATAGAAAGAAATTCTTGATAATCTGATCTTTATTTTGAAACTCATCTAAGCCCTTCTAAAGTATTTTATTTTATTAAAATAAATCAATACCTAAGACTTGATGGAAAATTATCAAAATTTTTCCTAAATAAAATTTTATTTTAGCTTAAAAATTATTTATTAAAAAATCTTTTATTTACATAATTTCTATGCTGACATTCACTAGTCAGACAGACTTAAGTTTTCTTAAAGTTTCCTTAAGAATGTCTCAAGTTTTCATAATATTTCTTAAAATTCCTTGAGAAAATACTTAAGATCTCGTTAGAAAATTTTTAGATTTTTAAGATTTTTAAGCAAAAATCAAGATTTCTACAATCAAGCTGAATTAGGCTAAATGCACATTTTTTGATAATTTTTTCTGGTTTTGGGCATTGAAATTCGTAGAAATCAGCTAGATTATGCATTTTGCTCAATTTACTTAAGGGATCTTTAATTTTCATTTAAAAAAAAATTAGGAATCTTAAATTTTTCTCAAGACCTTTTAAGTTTTTCCTCAAGGAATCTTAAGAAAACGTAAGACATTCGAAATCTTAAAGAATCTTAAGTAAACTTTAAAAATCTTAAGAAAATTAAAGTTTTTTTTAAGGAATCTTAAGTCTGTCTGACTAGTGAATTTCACCCAGTTCTAATCAAATTGAGAGCAAAAGGACTAAATTGAGCAATTCTCTTCTATATTAATCAAGAAGTGAGATTGTACTCGGATTATGAATCTCCAAACTAACCCAATTTCTTGCATGATTTATTCACAAAGCTGATTAGTAAACTTAGCATTGTTGACTCATACATAGTTATGCTTATAAGATGAAGTATTAGTAATACATAAGATACAATAAACTTTAAACAATTTCAATAAATTTCCCTTAATTTTCAATTACCCCCTTTTTGAAAAAGAAGAAAACTCAAAAAAAAATCCAAAATACTCAAGTAGAAAATCTTATGAGAAAAAATGCAATTTTTTCCACTCTTTGTTCTGTAATTCGTAACAACAATAAAGAGTTTTTATAAAAACAGAGATAATGCATTTAAAAATTGAATTGCAAATTCTTTTCACCGTCTCAAACTGCAATACAAGACTCCTCTGAATGGTTTTTATTTATATTGCAGGAGTGAGGGAAAAAAAAGAAGAGAAAACTTAATAATTTCAGAGCATTCCCAGGGACACATTGTTAGGTAAGAGAGGAGGCTTGCACACACAGAAATATGAAATCCCATCGTAAGCGCGCGTGGAAAGTTTATAAGCTGTACGAGAAAGTTTTCTTCATAAGCCATGGCAGGACGATGTAGTGGAAAGGGGGAGCGTGAAAGGTGAGTGATTCTCACACCCATTGAAATAACAATTACCCTGCAATTTACAAGCAAAGGTCGATGTTTTCCATCTCAAAGAAATATGCGAAATAAGAGGAGAGGGGGGGGGGAGGGTGTAGCTATGTAGGATGGAAAGTCTTGGGTGTGCGATATAATGAGAAACGAAATTGTGCCCCGAAATTGACTTTAGAATGCAAAAGCTCTTGTTTTTCGCATTTAACATTCATAGAAAATTCAAATCAATTCACATTTTCCCAACTCTATCGTTAATCTCGTATATGCGCCTTCGAGATGGGTATTTGTAAGGTATAACAAGGCAATTACAGTGTTGAAGAAATGGTCCTAAAATCCAATTAATCCCACACATTACATTCCTTCCAATTTAAATGATGATTCTCCCATTGCCAAATACAACCACCACCACACCCACCACCCTCCAACTTCCTTTCATTCAGTCTTGGGATAGAGTTGAAAGCAGGACCCTCACAAGAATAGTATATATGTATATAGGAGGTTATTACACACAGAGATAGAGTACAAGTGATATCAGAGAAATGCAAGCCGGCAATTTTCATTTATCCCCTCGCATCCAAGTCTCGAAACTCCTTCAAGAATTACAATAAAACCTCACATAGAATACTCCCAAGCATCGTGTTCTCATCTTGGAATTCCCCATCAGCTCCCACTCCAATATGCACACAGAGAGTTTAAATCTCAGCATGAAACTGTTTATGTGGACGCCACAAATACCCCACTTGGAAAATTTCACAGAGTGAGAGAGAGAGCGAGAGTAGCTTCAACGGAAAATGAGAATAAGAGTGGAACAATTGAGCTTTCACCACTTCATCATGCTCTTTGAGTGAATCTGCCTTTTGTGCATTAATGCATATTAAAACAAGGACCCCCAGAGAAGTATTTCTCCTGAAAATAATTATTTTATTGCGCTAGATGGCACATACAATCGCAAATGCAGTCGCTGTTTTACTGGATTTGCAGAAAAAAGCTCTGAAAGAGTTATATATACCCAGCAATTTTTTTTCTTCTTCTTTGAATAAGTTCTAAAATCTTGGAAATATTTGTGATTTTTCTGGTTAACCCTTTAAGGTCCGCGATCAATCTAGCAAGCTAATTGCACTAAAAATAATTTTTAGGGTTTCCTTTGTGCTCAAATAAGACATTTTTGGCGAAAAATCTCAACTCTGAGTCTTTGGGTCAGCGTATGACCCAATGGACCTTAAGCGGTTAATATTTTTCAAAGGTTTCAGATTCAATTTATTCTTGTAAAAATTAATTGATAAAAATTATATATTTTCTTAATATGCGCAATATTTTGTAAATATTCATCCCGAAGAAAATCAAGGAGGAAAAACCGAAAGTTTCAAAAATCAAGATATTTTTGAGAAAAATATTTTATTTCAGCTCTCGAAGCAATCCAATAAAAATAGGAATAATTCTTTTTGTCGGTAGTTTTGGCAAAACGGTCGGTAATTTTGGTAAAAGTGTCGGTAATTTTAGTAAAAGTGTCGGTTATTTTGGACAAAAAAAGCGATAACTTTGGCAAAAGTGTAGGTAATATCGGCAAAAGTGTAGGTAAGTTTGGTCAAATTGTCGGTAAGTTTGGTTGCCAAAATTACCGCTTTTTTTGTCCAAAATAACCGACACTTTTACCAAATCTACCGACACTTTTACCAAAATTACCGACCGTTTTGCCAAAACTACCGACACTTTAACGGCACTTATAAAAATATCTTTACGACCCTTAAAGGGTTAAACATTTTTTCATGTTATAAATTGGTATTTATTTGCTCTTTCCTTTTTTGATCTCTTATGCTTCCCATCAATTAATTAAAAAGATACGTTTCAAGGAAAATTTCATTGTTTTCTAATTCTTTTTAGTATTAAACTGTGTAAATTCTATGTAAGTATGCTCCTCGCAGCTCTTTGAAATTCCTCGGAAATTGCCAACACAGTGTAAATAAAATTAATCTCAATTTCAATGGTCCTAATTTCAATATCGATGCAGGAAGTACATTCAAATTGTCCCCGGGATTGCATGGGAGGTGTCATAGACTAAATTAACTCGACAGTGTTGAGCTGTATCTTCTGGGTGGAAGGATGGTGCGAGGGAAGCTCATGCATTTCTATTAATTCCATCATCTCCCCGAACGATCTATTACATACATATGTGGGCCCCCAAAGACATAGGATATCTAAATTTCACCTCCAGTGCGAATTACAACCAGTTTATTACAATGCACAAATTTGAATTAATTTCAGAATTGAGTGGGTGGCACACATATGTGGGGGTGACTCTATAAGCTGATGCGGGGACCATTGACTTGAGCTTTACGCTATGTTGCTTCTAACATTGCTGCTTGGGTGAGGAGGGGCGCAATGTTGGGGTCTCGCAGTGTGTACGAGAGAGTTTTGGAGATATGGCGAGAGGGATATGCTTGAGTGTTTAGGATATTGTTTTCCAAGGATGAAATCCTGGCTTGTTTTGGTATGTTTTCGCAGCAGCAGTTGTGTGGCATGATGTGTGTGTGGTGGTGGAGTGCTTAAGCCAAAAGGTATGTGGAGCTTTTCGCGAAAGCATCTGTCGGAAGCAATTTGGATCCGTTGGCGCGAGTGTAAAAAGTTTTTAGCTTCGAAAACTGTCGCTATTTGGGTCAAAGTTTGTATGCGAATTGTAAATATTGTCACACTAAAGTTGTGTTTTCCAAACTATATACAATACATAACTAGACATCTACATAGCTACAGAGCATCAGTTTTGTTGGCTATGTTTTGGTATATATTTGCTTTTGTACAATCACCCCCTTCACCCTTGGTTTTGTACTTACTTCATATGGCAATGTGGTTTGGGATGAATGCGCCTAACCTACAGGCTTTGCTACATGTGGCATCCGAACATACAATAATACAACACAAATTTAATATTTGATCTCCAGTCTTGTGTGAAATGTAGTGATTTCTATTCTATATATAGGTGCCCGCAGGGGGCGAAAATGTATTTATTCTACTGGTTACCAGACTCTCCCTCCCTCTATCTCTCTCTCTCGCTTCCTAAGATGAGGACATTCGGTTGTGCACCAATTTCTCACATCCGTTTACGATGCAAATATTCTTGTGCTTTTCCTCCAAATATTCCTTTACCCCACTATATGCAAAATGAATTTGATATCCTTCCTCCCGCATATCCGCACCTTCCCTCCCCTGCCGCTAGATCAACACACAGAGTCCACGAAAATTCCGTCATGTGGTCCCACCCCCATACGCCATGCTGAGCCACATTTCCCTAACAATTCCCCCCACACACATACATATATACTTTCTCATACAATTTTGGAATCATCATAGCTAAGGTACACATTATTTGTTATCTTTTTCATTTCTGCAATTATTCCACGGTATTATAAATGTCTCTGGGGTATTTACATTTCTACGGCGACGTGGTGCAAAGAAACGTTAACAAGTACGTTTCGTCATAAAACACGCTATTTTCGCAGATTAAAATTTTCTCCGTTATGAATTTTGTATCCCCTTTTGTTAGATTTCCCTTCTTTTTGCTTCTCCACCCACCCACCAAGTGGATCTTCTTCGCCCACTCCCATCCCCTCTCGCTTATATCTTAGAAACATATGAATGAGTTGACGAAGAAATTCGTGGAGTTTTTGCGGTCTAAATGATTATTTATTTAATCAATTTTTCTACAGTTCCTGACTTAGGAAATAAAGTTAAGCCGTTTATTAAGCCAGGCCTATTTTTTTAAGCCGAACCTCAGTCCCTTTAGGTCAGACTTTTAAGACGAAATCGACCTCAGTTCAGCCTGATCTCTAACCTTGAAACCTAAAAAGCCTAACCTAGTAAAAGGCTGACCTTTAAAAAAAACTTAAGTCTAGTCTACATGCATAAAAATCTTAGGACTGACTTTAAAAACTTAAACCTAGGTTGAAGGAAACTGTGGTCAAAATTAAAGAAGTTTATTCTGGTTTAGAAAAACTCATATCTGACTTAAGACAATTTTCTTTTAGCTAAAAAATCGAAACTTCTTAAATTACAGAGTATATTCAATTTACGTTTTTTTTTTTTAGTTTTCTGATACAGCCGAATATAAAAGCAAAAGTGGAGAAAATCCTGAATCTGCAGCCCGGAGATCATACCCTGAAACCCGAAGTCTTCGGGTAAACCCCTAGAGGTGGTAACTCTAGTTCCTGATGATGTTTTAAAATTACAGTGTGAGTAACCAAGAAAGGTGTTTAAACGTGCCTTAAAAATTAAGGCAATTTAGATTTTTTTTAGAGGACAATTTAAAATTAATCTAAGAAGCTCTAAACAATCGTTGCAGCATGGTAGGACCGTCGTCAAAAAGACTTCTCCGCGGTAAAACGGCTACAAAATAAGAAAATTTGCCTCCAGAGTGGGACAATTAGTATCCTGCCTTTCCAATAGTACTAATTGTCCCAGTCTGGAGGTAAATTTCCTTATTCCTTACCGCTGAGAAGTCTTTTTGACGACGGTCCTACCACGCAGACACGACTGTAACTTTAAAAAAAAATCATCCCACAAACATTTAAAGTAACCACGGCGTGAGACGTATTTGGACAAGAGAAGGAAGTTTCCGTAATTGCCCAAAGACGCTGTTGTTATTTCTAAAGTGAATGGCTACAATAATTATTATTATACTATAAAATATATATATTTATGTAGGTATATGGCGTAAGAAGCTTAGATCAACAGGGGAAGTATTATACACCATCTCTGTCGTTAACAAGTTTAGCTTTGGAGAGAAAAAAAGAAACTTCCAAAACCGGGAATATCCTTCTTATGGAGATGGTCAGACAACGACGAAGAAAAGGATATTTCTTGCGCGTCTCTCCTGAAAAAGGTGGAAATATTAAGGAAAATGTAACGAAAATTAGATTGAGATTATTTTGATACTTTTTCCGTACATGGCTGCTCGACACAAAATGCTCCTCCATGGTTATCTTGGTGCGAGGAGATATGCCAATGCTTGGCAGAGAGCACAAGTGAGCCACAAGAGGGAAAAGCACACACAGAAACCCCATCAAGTGTGGGAAAAAAGGAAGCCCTAGAAATGGAGTTGAAGTTATGCTCTAAATCTGAAGAAATTTATTTCTTATCTCTAGAGGATTTTGTACCATCCATGAGAAGATGCTGCGGTGTGGAAAGCCCTGGTGTAGAAGCTCCACTTTTGCAAGGGGATCACGAATTTGAAAAATTCACAGCGCGAATGTTGAGGGGCTTTTGTTGGGGGGGGGGGGGGTTGTGTGAAAAATAGTGGTGTTTGCCCTGAGAGACGTGGCAAAAATTAGAAGATTTCCTTCATGTGAGTTATTTCCTTTCTATCGAGCCTCACCCCTATACGCCGGCAAAACTGTTCGCCCCTTCAAACTTCAATTAAAATCTCAAATGTGAAGAATTGAATTGAAGAAAATCCCCTATTTATCTACAAATGGTAGAATGGAGCTCTTCATATACGTATGAAGAGTTATTTTAATAAATACCCCCAACGAAGAATTTTTATATGAAACTGTAAATCAAAAGAAAATCCAATAAAGAGGAAAATGCATGGGAGAGAAGTCAGAAAAATCATAACAGATGCAGTATATGTATGTGCTGAATGATATAAAATGAGTGGAAATGGAAAAATGTAAAGAATTTCCGTATAATTACAGACAGAGAGATAAAAAATATATAGGCGACTTTCATCCCTCTTCAACTATGGCCACACTAACCATAATTGGGGTAATTAAATTTTTGTTCATACCGCTGGTTAATTTTTTTTTTGAGAATGGGATGAAAATAAGCAGGAGGGGTGAAATGGAATTTCAATGTATGCAATAAATTTTTTTTAAAAAATTCACAGAAAGGGCTAATTTTAATGTGGGTTGTAAACTCAACCCACTGAGAGCTTTTTTCCTCCATTCGCGGAATTATTGCCCATTAAACTGTATCAAAGGCACAAAAAAAAACAACGCTAATGAATATTTAAGTAAATGGTTGTAAATTTTTGAATAACTTTTAAAATGTCAAAATGGGTGGATTGATGTTACAATAATGGTTTGCCATTTATTTATTAAAAAAATCCTCACCCAAACATTGTCATTATTTTGCAGATTATTTTAATATTTTAACCAATTTTGGTTTGAAATTTAAATGAGAAGAGTTTAGCGGTTAATAAAGGAGAAAGGATGCTGAGTTATTTTTTTCTTCACACCTTATTAAGTTCTAAGGACATCTTAAGAGATAAGAATTTAGTTAGATCTCTCGAAATTGAATTTTAAACCTTAATTACAGATTAATTCAAATTGGACCTGATTTAGTAACTCCCACAACACACTAAATTTTGCAAAGTTCAATCAAAGACTCCTCGAGAGCTTAGTGTTGAATTTTCCAAGCAAAGAATCTTGAGATAATCATTGCTATATTCCATTATTTGATATGTTTATTTATTCATAAAGAAATTAATCATTGAAGAATTCTCCGTAGGGAATTCGACTCAAGATATGATTAAAAATATCCTGCCAAATTTTTCCAAAAGTCTTCATGGCAGATGGTTCAATATCTTTGAAGATCATCTCCCAATTTTCATCTATAAATTGATCCACGATTTCTTTTAGCATAGCATCCCCATCAAATATATTCTCAAGGTGCATGTACATCCGGGTTGTAGTGATTTTCACCATAAACTTGTCAACTGTTGCATAAACTTTACCATCTTTTGTTACTTTCTTAAGTTTAAATTTCATTCTTGCGTCAACATTGCCTGAAAGATTAATGAAAAAAATAATTTTTATGAAAATGATATTTTTCTTTATTTTTTTCCGTACTTAGAGTTACGTTGGATATCCCTGATCCTTCAATTAGGAACCTCAAAAAATTCCCTTTTATCGTGAATGGACCAGTAATCGTGAATTTAGGAGCTTTCAATACAATTTCCGCATCAGTTCCATCAAATTCCTTTGACCACCCTCTGAAATTACGTTCACTTTGTTAGAAAATGGTGTCACAAAGAGGTCAAAGAGACTCAAAAGAAACTTCTTACGCTGTATGAATAATCCGGCACTCACGATATCCAATAAAATCAAAATCTCTTATATGAAAGATATAATTCAGAGGACCTTTTCCTTGTGACACCAGTGTGGCCTCATTAACACGAAGAGGATCAAGGTGTGGTAAATCCAACTCCTCATTTCCACACCAAAATTGATCAATGAAAAATTGAAGCAATTTAATTGGACACTGTGCATCACTATAGTTACATTTTTCAAAGGAAAATGCTGGAAAATATTAAAGATTTTCATTTAAAATTATTCATTTCTGCGTATTTATTGAACACTGTGGCTTACATTCGAATCCACCGATTAACTCAATAACAATTCCAAAAATCAAGAAATAAAAAAGAAAAATTTTCATCTTATTTCAAGACCGATTGTCTCACCTTGAAAGCTAACTTGAGAATGTGAAAGCATTCAAGGCAATTTTCTCTTATTACTTTCCTATTGCATAGAATTAGAATTTTTATTGAAATTAAATGAATATCTATTAGAATTGTTTTTAAAGGTAAAATCAATTAGAATTCTACGGCGCTGATAAAGAAAATCAATGTGATTCATTATTTATCAAGAAAAGTGTTTATTTAAATGAAGATTAGAATTATTATTTAGATTTGAAATAAATATTAGTCATCGCGTGATTGAAAGTTCCTACAAAATGCAGGAAAATTAATTTTAAGAAATAATAAAGAATTTGAGAAATATTTTCAAAAGAAAAAATTTTTAGAATTTTCCAAAACATTTTATTTTATTGAAAGCTCCTCAAAATAAATGATAAAGTATCTTAAAAGCTCCAAACATCACATACATACAATTCCTATATATTTATTTATTTATTTAGGGTGAAATTCACTAGTTAGTAAGACATAAGAAAGACTTAAGTTTTCTGAAGATTCTTTAAGAAAAACTTAAGAATTTCTAAGAAAAATTTGAGATTCTTAAGTTTTTTTTTTAAGGAAATCCATAAATTTTTTAAGTAAATCGAACAAAATGGAATGAAATCTTAAGTTTCGCTTAAGAAAACTCAAGAATCTTAAATTTTTCTTAGCAAATCTTAAGTTTTTTCTTAAAGTGTCTTAAGAAATTTTATGAAAACTTAAGACATTTTTTAGAAAACTTAAAGAATCTTTAGAAAATATAAATCTTCCTTATAAGAAATCTTAAGTCTGTCTGACTAGTGAATTTCACTCTTAATCCACTTAGATACATCAATTCCTACATAAAAGTTCAATGAGTTTGTAATAAAATCACAAAATAGTTATTAGGGGAGCTTTTTCTCTATTCAAAATTGTAATGTATGCAATAATAATTCCCTCGGTGTGTGCTCATAGATGCCTTATTGGCCCATTAAATTGCAATTATATCAAAGTTCAGGAATTTAAGTGAGTCGCCCTATCCCCGCATAGAGTTTGCGAACTGTTTTAATCCTCCCAAAAGTTGCTGCGGAGAGTAACTCATCGGCATTTGCATGAGGGAAGGATTAAGTGCGGTTTGGAACAGTGCCAGAGCATGAAATTTTCTCTATGTCAATTTATTAGATGGGTATCGTATATAGTAGAACTAAAATAAAAAATTTAAAAAATGTGAATGCCACAGCTTTTGCGGAGACGACAAACTTGTCACACAGTGTATTCAATTTTGATTGCATTTGTGAGACACATGGGAGGGCTTTTCGTGTACCCGGCAGCTTGACCCCCACGAACTCATCCATATAAACAAGTGGACCCTCATCATATACCTATCTGCTATGTATGTATGTATGTGTGTGTGGGGGGAGGTGATGGAAAAGCTCATCGAGTGAGAACATTCCAATCTCTGAGGAGAGGGGCTTTTATCGTTTTCATCCCTGTTTGGGCGTGGGTTATTCTACTATACGTGTTGGGTTTGGGGATGAGGGGTGGGTCCTCTCTAATGGTAATGTTTACATACACACTTTGGTTTGTTTATTTAAGCCAGTCAAGGTTTCTGCGTTGATGGGCTCTTGAACATTTCGGATGCCGTATGGCCACAATCAATATTGTCCGAAGATAGGCGCGCACCCCAAAAACTCAACCCAAAACCACCCCATCCCCCCGACGTACCATTGAGAAAAGGACCTCTAATCCTCCTCTGCTTTTGGCTTTATTCAATTAATAGGTGTAGTGATTTGACTAATTGATTACAGAGGATTAAATGGGAGAATTTCCTCCTTACACTGTACTTGTTAAATGATCCTTAGATTTTGGCTTTGGGGGATGAGATGAAAACACACTGTTTCGTGCTATTTCCAATTCAAACTGCCCCTGTTCTTGCAAGAAGATGGGATTTGAGCAGTTTGGGGTCTTTCTCGCACACCAGAAGATGGAATACCCTTTTCCACAGAACCCCCAGCACTTAGCCAAAACTCACTCGTCTAGGAGTATCTAGAGCATTTCCACCATAACCCACCTTCCTCTTCTTTCCAGCCACATCTTGACGAAGCACCCTCCGTGGGGGATGCTTCTACAGAGTGAAGAAATTCACTGCATCATCCCTTTGGTGGAGCCAGCTGATGCCAAATTCTTTTACACCCCACCCTACCCCTTGCAAACCCCCTTCATTCCCCATAGAATGTCTTATAGCAAAAAGCCAGCAAGTTGCTTGTGCGAATGAGAATCGAGATTCTCTGTCATAGTCAAAAGCTTATTCTCAGCATTTCATATAAAATGTGAATAAGACAAGCATGTAGTGGCAAAATGGGGAGTACGGAGGGAGGGGTTGGAGGAGATGAACAATGAAAGGAGAATTTTATGAGATACGAAATTGACCATCAGAGAGTTTTAACAACCAACCCAAAGCTGAGGCCAATATTCGCACATATGATGACTCTATTTAGTGTCACCATAAAGACAGAAAACCAACGAGTTTAATATTATAAATGTGATTATCATAAATTTGCCGGCTAAGTGGCCGTTTTGTTCTCTCAGTGCGCCTCTTCTTTTTTTGCACCGTGTTCTCTTCAGCACATCATCCCGAAATTTTATATTTTACCAAATACACTGCAGGGTAGAAAAAAAAGACAGAGGGACCCACCCTCCCATTACATGAGCTGAGAAGAGTCACCCTGTGCTGGGCACATTCCCATACTGAAGTCAATTCATGATGCAATTTCAATATAAATAATTCACCTCATGACACCACATGAATTTTACGATCTCTTAAATATTTATTATGATATGGTACGGAAAGGAGGAAGAGCTTCTCGTTCAGATGAAGCCAGAGGGAGGGGGGTGTGACCCGATTTCATATATAGTTTTTGGGGGAAGATTTTGTCTCCACATGTCGTGCAAATATGAATGGAAATTTTCTTCATTTCTCAAAAGCCTTTTGTCTGTATATGTACATATGTATGTGCTAAAGCTCCTCATGCGGTATGTCATCTTAAAGCTCCACACAATTGATTCTATTATTAATTTGATCAATAATCAATTTCAATACAAACCCAATGTGATGCCTAATCCCATGCGGGGCTTTACCAATAATTCCTTCAGGACGATTAACAATGTTATTCCACTGTTTAGAAGGTCAGTCAACCCAATAATCTAAATGCAACTAAATCTTTTGGTTGATGTCTCCTGTGAGCCCCACAGGATAAACAAATGGCATGAAACAGCACACACACAGAGTGAGAGAAGGAGGCGGGAGCTTTTAATGATCTCAAAGCTCAGAGATTCATCCCATAAAAGTCACTCAATGCCGAGTGAAAGGCTTTAATTGCGCCAGTCACGGTGATGGATTAAAAGAGGTGCAGATTTACGATTCATGTAAAATTCTCTTCTTACGAACTTCTCAAGCGGAATTCTCTCCTCCAAGTCATTAAATGAAAAGAATCCACGCCGTGGTTTTGTGTTTTCAGTCAATTTAAATATTTCACTCTACCACCCGGGAATATGTTGGGGATTTATTCAAAAGAGATGCAAAATCTCAAATCTAAATTGCAAGAATTTTATCCTGTATTGTTTGAGGGGGTTTGTGTTATTAAATGCGACCCTGTTTTGTCTAAAATGGAAGAAATTTATTCATTACATAATTACAAAAATAATCAAAATAAAAAAATGAAAAAAAAACTTGAAAACAACCCTAAAGAAATAAAGAACTATTTTAAGCATAAAATAAACAACCCCTAGTCTGAAATAAAAAAAAAAGAATCTTAAGCTGAAACTATCAACACGAAAAAGCTCATACCATCCCCCAATAATCTCTTCTTCTAGTATACTCAATCAACCGAAATCTTTAATACTCATCGTGGTACAATAAGACGTTCTCCTTCCTTGTGATATACTTTTATGACTGATATCTTTGTTTATTTGACGGATATATGGAGTGTCCATGGGAAAAATTCCAAGAGCTTTTCCCGGAAGAAGTAAAGGACAGAGCCATTCCCAAGAGAGAGAGAGATAGAGTGGGGAAAGGGGTGAGAAATTAAAGGGACACTAAAAGAGAGATAATAAGAGTTTTCACGCGTCTCACAATGGGATTTAGAAGGGATTTTCCCCATTTTTTCCCTGTGTGTCCCTTCATCCCCTTCTCACCTCATCATCGCCAATCGAGCATGCCAAAGGGGTGGCTTCAGGGCTTCAGGGGGTGGTAAGCCCATTGGCAACACAGAGTTCTAAAAAAATGTTCTGCAACACTTTAAGAAAAAAAGATTTGCTGGGAAAATATTTTTTTATAAGTACAACATGGGTCGCTGAGGAATTTTAGCTTTCCTCAGAGAGTCATTGACTTTAAGTGTATGTATGTGGCAATGTTCTTCTTTTATGTGGGTGGAGAAGGTGCTACATTGGCCACGGGGGGTGATGGTTTTAGCTTATATGTATGTTTGTAGGGGAGAAGTGCAAGAATATCTCCGATGGGCGCAATAAGCTGACGATGAGAACCTGCTTAACTGCCTGGGATGAATGTGTCAAATGTAATCTAGCCGTATGAAACATCCCCTCCGCTATATGGACATGACAGTCCAATTTGTGGTCCTGTCACAACTATCCACTCACTGTGAGACAACCCCGAATGGAAGCAACTTTAAGGGGCCATAGTGTGAAATGGACAAAACCATAAAAGCCTCAGTGTCCAAGTTCTTCGTGCGGTTGAATCCATCGCGCAAAGGGAAATCGATTAAATTTGACGTGTTTTCATTTTCATTGCGAAAAGCACCAAGTAAGAGCTTTTTTTCCGTGTGTTACATATATAGACATGGGGAAGGGGGCAAAAAAAGTGCTGAGATGAGATAATCCCCCCAATCCCATCAGCTATCTTCTTCTATCTCGCCTCAATGAGCGATAAAAAATCAGTCGTTGGGAAAAAATCAATTTTCCTCGCAGAAGCTCCAATGAACTTTAATGAAGCTTCGCAAAGAGACTTTCAAGTTTTCCTTTCGCCATGCCAAATGATTTATCAACGGAAGCGTAACAAAATAATAATGTCACAAGAAGTGCGGAAATGGGTGTGGGCGATGGTGAAAAGAATAAGAAAACGACACACACACAATACAATACAGCACCGCACCAGGAAAAAGGCGAAGAAAGTAATGTCAAAGAACAACTAATCCTTATTGTTATTGATGGGAGGGGAAATTGTGTGTGGGTGGGAAAAGCAAAAAGAGAAAAATGTGGGGATGAGTGACGATTTTCTTGTACTTATTTAGAGGAATTAGGATAAGGAATGTGCTACATTGGAGTGGATTTAAAATAAACTCAAGTACTACACAGGGTGGAGATATTCTCTGCAGCAGCAGCAACCCCCCTTAGCCATAACAATAACACTCCAAGTATTCTAATAGCCTTAATGGTCTTTTCATGTGATTCGATGTAATTGTTAAATTTATTCAGAGACACCATCACCATCCGGCAGACATTTTACCGCCACCCCATATTTGAAAACATTTTATAAATTCAATTTAGATGTCGTCGTTGGGGTCTGCATGAGGAATTTATTGAACAGTTTTTCGGGGGTATGGTGTTGCGATGCCAGCTCCTTCTCTCTTGCATCATACCCCAAAAATACCAAACAACCAATTAACAAATTTCACAATGTGGTGTGCCTTTTATGTGGATGTTTCTGGCAACATTTTGAAATATTTTGTAATTCTAATAAAATAAAATATCCAAATAGTGGAGAAAATGCATTTTCCGCATGTGCAAGGGGTTGAATGAATTTTAACGGCTAAATTAAATCTCTTGGATGTATAGAAATATTTTTCGAGACTTTGTGGAGCCTGATGAAGGCTCCTTAAAACCCGGAACTAGTGAAATCAATTTCTAGTTATCGATAGATGGCGTGGAATGTCAATAGAAAAGCTCTTCCTCTCAATTTTCCTCTAACTCTTAATTTTCAAAGTAAAATAAATAAACAGAAAAATCACCAATCTAATTAAAAAAAATTAATATCAAAGAGTTTCTTCGAAATCGTTGCAACTAAAATTCATGGCTTTGAAAAATTCGGGCTTTACAGGTTTGATTCCACATGAGCGCATTGCAAGTTTTTCATTTTAATTTTGCAATTTATACATGTAAAAAAAATCAGCTAAAACCCCGGCTAAAGCTCATTTGAAGCTCATTCATTTCCGGTGAAAAAAAAACAGCACAATTGGCATAAAAAGAGCTTTGATTAACAGAGATAAAGTAATTTCACTGGGTATAACCAACCACTATTGACGTATTGCAGGGAAAATTGGAATTGCTGATCATTAAATATGCAGTGGTGCAAAAATGTTTAAGGATGGGGGCTGTTTTTTCTATATGCCCGTGAAAATGATGAAAATCCTCATTGGATGAAAACATTTTGATACACATAATCCAATTTGTCCCTACTTTATGGGGTTTGATGAGTCAAAATAACGAATACTGGAGTTAAATAAATAAATTGATATTTTTGGCAATTAAAAATTTTTTCCAGCTTTCAAATTTTAATTAATATTTAACAAGTTTGTTTATTGCACTTCATTAACGGAATCTATGAATTTAATTATTTATATGTCGTTTTTGCACAAAGTGGCAAAGTATTATTATTTAATAAATAAATATTATTGACGACTATGATGCAGCATTATTTTTGTTAAATGTCAAATAAAATATATTTATTAGTTTCAAAGTGATTATATATTTTCATATTAAGTTTTCAGCTTTAAAGCTTTCTAAAAATTGTAATTTATTAAATTTTAATAATTCTTTCGGACTTTTACAGAGAAAATTAATTATTTTTAACGAATTTCCAGGGAACGGTCACCTTTTTTAAATTCTAAACCATTTGACAAGCTGTAAAAAACATTTTTAATCACAATATTTAAACTAAAGCTCCATCGTAAATTGATGAAAAGTAATTTAATTTTAATATTCAATTTACATTATGCAGTTCCAATAATTTTTTAGCATGCCAAAAGTATCTATTTTATGGGCAAAAATTCTCCTCGTGAGAAACGATGCACTTTCAAATGGATGAAAGTGAATAAACAGCCCAACATAAACATTACCTCTTGATGAATTTTTATCGCTCTAGAGTGGAAGCTAATTAATTTATGTCCCTTATCTATTACCCTGGATGTTTCATTGGGCAACAATTTGGAATGTGTATGAAACTTTTTGGCTCCACATGGGGATGATTCGTGGAAAATTTTACCCATCACACATAAGGGGGGGGGAAGGTGTGGGAACTTTCTACTTTTCCACAATTTGCCCCAACCATATTTATTGCCGGTCGGCGCGGGGGTTTGGCCAAAAATGAAAACAGAGTTGGAATGAGGTTGAAACCCCTCATTCTTTGCCAGGAAAAACAATTCAGACAGATACACAGTGTGAGATTAAATTTTACATTTTGTGAAACATTACCCTAAAAACCGAAATATAATATATAAAATAAGGGGTGTGTGCTATGTAGTAAAAGCTTTGAGACTCACCCTCATCTCCTTATTTGCTCCCTGGAAAAACCTCCTCCCCACACAGAGCTCTCCTCTTTAACTTATTAGTGTAGAG
Organism: Lutzomyia longipalpis; assembly: GCF_024334085.1. NCBI lineage: Eukaryota > Metazoa > Arthropoda > Insecta > Diptera > Psychodidae > Lutzomyia > Lutzomyia longipalpis. Next base: position 50,337,178 of record NC_074707.1, read on the forward strand.
AGAGAGAAGATGGGAATATTTCAGAAACATGAATTTGCTCTTTGCTCGCACTCCAGCTGAATATATCACCGCACACATCATAGACAATGTACACAATGTACTTGATATTACGAGGAACCCACGGTGTGTTATAAAATTTTGTAAAATGACGTGCCATAATTAGGTTATATATACGATAAACAGAAAAAGGGGTGTTGCCTGCGAAACTTTGTGTACCCCATTCCCATTGCCCATTGTGGCCCCCTGTACTTCGCACCCTGCCCTCCTCACAACTCTCGGGGTCTCTTTTATTGGTACGAGGGGGTTGCGTAATGGTTATGAAAAGGTGAACCACCATTGATGTAGTATGTAGTAAGTTTGCTTGACAAGAGTACAGCGCTATGTTGTCGCTTTTCTCACACCAAACCCCCTCCCCCACCCTCAACTCCCCTAGTTCAACACCGCAGCATTCGACCCTTAACCTAACGATGCGGTCTGTTTGGTCTGCACCACACTCACACCCTCCTATGCACACCACCCTCTCGACTTTTCGCATCTCGTGACTTTATACACATGCACTTCACTCCGCACTTTTTTTCCCCCTTAAACTTTTACACAACAATGCAAAAGTTATGATCTTAATACGTGTTGCATGGCATGTAAGATGAAATAGTGAAGAAAGTTGGCAAAAAAATGTCGTCAACAATTCAAAAAGAATATAAATAAATCAATAAACATAAAAGTCAATCATAACGCGTCCAGTTATAAGAGTTGGTGTCCCACAACGTATAGAAGTTAGTTTATGCGTTATAATACGATTTGTGATCAGTATTAGTAGGCAAAGTTGATTTTTTTTTGTAAAATTCAGTAATTTGATGCATAAAAATGGTCATATCTCAAGTTCTATAAAACCTACAGAAATTTCTTGAGTAGTTTTGGAAAGGTATTAAAACAGGCTATAAATTGACATAAATTTCAATAATTTTCAAGGTCACCTCCAGAACACAAAATGGCGGATTTTTGTTTTGCGAAAACAGTTTTTGGCATTTTTTGTTCCGAAGGAATAGTTCGAGAGGTTTCTGATGTTCTAGAAAGTTGTAGAGTTTTGCAAAACCTTTAATTTGATACTAAGATGAGCAAAATCGGACAAGCAGTTCAGGAGATATGGCTCTTAGAACTTTTCAAATTCAAGAATTTTTTAAATGGCCATATCTTCTAAACGGCGACATAGATTTTCTTCATTTTCGGACTGGTGAAAGATATTGAGTCAGGCTACAACATATCAAAATTTAAAAGATTTGCCTAATGGGGATTTGGAGATATTACCCCTTAAAGTTAGGCAATTTTTGTTTTTGTTTTTAGCGCCTCTTGCGGACGTTTTTGGAACTTGGAATGTTCTAGACAGTTGTAGGGCTTCGCAATACCTTTCATTTGATACCAAGATGATCAAAATCGGTCAAGCCGTTCTCGAGTTATATCGAAAAAACACTTTTTGCTTCAGGCCGCCATATTTGCTAAACCGCTTGACCGATTTTCAAGTATGAATTGTCGATGAAAACGTCTCACTGAGCTCTACAACATACTAAAATTTCAGACCTCTAGCTGTAAGGGAAGTGGTTGACAGTATTTCAAAATGGCGGATGGCGGCCATCTTGGATTTTGAAAATGCGAAAAAATGAAATTTTACACCCACATTTCTATAGAAAACTTCAAACCGGAAGTCTCTATCTGTTACCGTTCTCGAGCTATAAGGCAAAGTTTGGACCACCGGCCGGCAGGCCGGCAGGCCGGCAGGCCGGCCGGATCAAAAATTTTCCACCACCATTTTCGTAATGTGGGATGTCTAAAACGTGCTCATACCAAGTTTGAGCCCGATCTGAGGTGGTCTGTTTTTCCGACGATTACAATACTTGGTGTTGGCCACGAAGTGGAACACCAACTAATATATTGTTACTTACAGAGAGCAAAAAAGGGAAAAGAAGAAAATTTGCAATTGCAATGAAAAGCTTGACAAAAAGGGCTTATGCAGAATGCAAAAGCTATTGAAACACAGCAGCATTGTAGTCAGTTGCAGAAGAACATCTCTGTGAAAAAAATAAGAAAATCTAGGTTAGTTAGTTTTTAGTTCTGCCTATCAAAGAATTATTATTGGAGTAAAAAATTTTAATTAAATTCTTGAAATAAAAATTAATAAAAAGTTTAGAATCATTGAAAAGTAACAAAAAATGACAAAAAAATAAATTGGTGAAAGAAATAATATTGAATTTAATAAAAATTGAAAAGAATACCTACCTTTAAAGCATAATTAACTAGGTAATAGTTTACTATAAAAAGTTAATTTAAACAACCAATTTATAGGTGGGAGTTTTGAGGTCAATTCAGTTCAGCGTGAATGGTTAAAATGGAAAAGGTCGAGTTTGGTGTGGAAAAACCTTTCAAATTGCCCCAAAAATGAAGCTCATGAGCTCTTGTTTTTTCAAAGTTTTGTTCGCTTTATTTTAATTTATACAGGCGTTACACCCCCGGTTGGTAAAAAGTTTTCCTTCCACCCACACCTCCGCATAACAGGGAGTTTCATGTACGGGGCGTGGGGTTGGGAGGGGTTGGAGTGAAATGGCAAGAGATGGTAACTTTGACATATAATTTCCCATGGGATCAATGGAGCAACGATGAGAAACCACCTCATTGAGAACATGACGAGATGGGGCATACAAAAAAATGAAACTTTTTTCGGAATTAGTGCCTGTGTGCAAAGTTCCACCCATACTTGGCATCCAATACAACGAGGTGACGTACAGAAAAGAAATATTATGAAAATAGATGGGGTGGAAGGGCATAAAACTCAATTATATGTGTTCTATGGGTGACTCTGTGTGCGAATGATGCGGTAGTAGCGGAGGACACTGAAAAAATAGTCAACATACGAGGGACTTCTTGTTTCCCTGCCATGAGCGGGAGCCCATTCTTGTCCAACTTCTCTGTTCTGTGTAGCAAAATCGTAGAGAACATAAATTAGGCCTCAGTTCACTGGCTCAACAACTGCCCAAGAGTACATTTCGCCCATATATATAGCTTCAAGGGATAGAGCTTTAAAGCTCGAAAACTCCCTATTACTGTGCGTGGTTTATGTACAGATTTTCAGGGGCTTTAGATGAATTTTATTTGTTGAATTTGAATAATTTTTTTAAAATTTAAATTAGAGTTTTATGAATAAAAGAAAATAAAGATTTCAATAAAAGAAAATGTTATGCCTAATTTTGGCAACATAACCCGGAAAATATATCTATTGAAATGTTTAAAGAAAATAGTTTAGAATGATGTTATAAAATGACAGGAGTTTTCAACACAAAGAGGAACACAACAAAAGCATATTTGCTGTGGAAAAATTTTATTCAGACTTTTATTACTTTATTGTCTCATGGAGCTTTCGCTTGGGAGACGTTCCTCCTGACCCCTTGTGATTTCTCATCTCTTATGCATATTTATGCCTTCCGTTGGTGTTTTTTTCTGCATTGTAGCACCCCAAAAAAAAAGGGAATGCTTTGCCAACATCATCACCCCGGCCAGACAATGAAATGAACATTTTGGGATGCCTGATAATGCTTCTATATGGGTGCGCATCTCTGTTACCACTTTATTTTGGGGTCATTTGGTCGTTGTGTGGTCTTTGTTCAACCATCAGATTGGCATATATACACACACACTTTATGTCCCCTCGCTCCCCTAACTATGGCGCACACAACTCGTCTTGACGATGGAGAGAAAACTTTACCCGGTCATTCAATATTTTTACCCGCTTTTCCATGGGAGTTTGGGGGTTGGTACTGACGACAAAAATGAGAGGGGCTCGTGAGAAAAGGTCATTCAGTTCTTTTTACACACCACTCTAGGATGGATGATAAAGTTCGTGTTTATTGGTCAAGTATACATACAGAAGGGAAGTGTGTGCTTTGATAACTCTTTTTTCCCTCAACTATATACCTACAGGGGACACCCTCAAAAATTCTCATGTGACAAACGAGCTACAAACACATTTTATGCTCCATGGGGCCCCCCTTGCGATATATCTTCTCCGCATGGACCATTTGCGCATCCTTCGGGGCAAAGCTGTTGTCTTTCGTTTTCTTTTTTTTCTCTCCTTCCCACACAATTTTCCCACGCTCCAGAAGATTCCAGCCCCATGCCCATTGCGCGATTTAAGGTAAAAATTCCCCATCATGTGCCATGTAAAGTGGGTTGTAAGTGAGAAAGCGGGGGTGTCTGTTGTATACAAAAATATCCACGGCACTTCTTTTAATATTCCAACAACACTGCATACACACGGTGTATATGGAATTTAATCCTAAAATGGCTTATAAATAATTAAGAAAAAAAATGCTAAAAGCCACAGAATGTACTCCCTGCACGTACACATTTAGACTTATGTACAACCAGCAGCTAAAAAGCTCTTATCTCCATATCCCGACGTGCTCTCATCCTTTTTTTTTCCACCTCCTTGTGTGCCTGTGCACCCATCTTGTGGCGTCTCAGGGTGAATGGTGGTGGTGCATGTATGAACGAAGTAATTTTGTAGAATTCAATCTCAATTTAGAGGAATGAAATTGAACTGCACTACGCGAAGACACCAAAAGCGCGAAGAGCATTAAAGCTCACTCCAAGTATGGGGATTAAAATTTAACGCCCAGCACTTAAACATCAGAAACAAACACCCGGGTAAATGCCGCATTTTAATTCCACCGCATCTCTGTCTCGTTTTATGGACTGGAATAGTGAACTAAGCAAAAATACTAAAAGGATACATTATTATCTACCTACATTATCTTCTATATAATAAAGAAAGGTCTGTTTGTTGGTAATCTTCGTGTCTGTACAGCTATACAAATCTACACCGTTTAACCGATTGCGATGAAATTTGGTACAGAGGCTCCTTATATCAGGCGCTTTTGAGTGGCCGTATTCATTTCCCCCCCAAAGCCCCCCTTCGGGTAGCCCCCATATAACTCTCATGCAGTTTTTGCGAATTTTTGAATTTCGTGCCTGAAATGTTGTATGAAAATGATTTCTTCTCTTTGCAAATTTTTTCTTTGGGATTGATAAGTGGCCCTAATCGCCCTAATCTACCTTTAAACCTTCACAATTTATTTTCTTTAAAATTTGCGCGAAGCGCAACAAATCCCCGCGAAGCGGGGCGAGGTAAATTGGAGCGAAGCGACAATTTACCTCGTTGTGCTATATATAAAATAGTTTTTCCTCGATGGAAGATAAGAATTTTCTCAAGAGAAGTTTATTTTTCTTGTCATTTCTTTAATATACTTTTAATCTCTTCCTGTGGATTTTCTCTTTAAAAAGACAATTTTTAAATAATGGGAAATTTAACAAGAATTGAATGAAATTATTTTGAGAGATTTGCACTGATTTTCGTTTTTTTAATAATGGAAAAAAAATATCATGAGTTTTGAATATTTTTTTATGGGATTTAAAAAAAGTTTTTTTAAGTTTTAATTATAGGTAGTTTAAAAAAGCAGATTTTTGTAAAAATGTATTTTACAATAAAAAAAAAAAATATATAGAAGTTTGAAAAGACGTACGATTACCCAAAAAAACATGTTTTCATTTATTTATGAAAAGTAAAAAGTTTTCGAGCTTTCGGCAGAAAGCAGATATTTCATTTCTTTAATGTATTCCATTGAAATTTCTTTTTTTTTCCTTTTATATATTTTTTAAAAAAAATCATCTCACATTATTCCCAAAAAGTCAAAAGAAAATGCTACATAACTTCTTCACAGAGTGGACAACACGCTCAACCGTCTTTAAGAGCGAATATCCTTCATCTTCTAAGCTTTCCTTCCTTTACCTTATTATTTACCTTTCCTAGAACATCCCTGACAATTTCGTCATTTTTCTCCCCTCAAAACGAAATTCTTAGAAGAAGGATATTTAATTAAATCAGTCAATCAGTCCTCGGAGAAATATATCTGAGAGATGGATGTTTGATTATTTACAAGTCGAGACATCCCTTAAAAGGTCCCCCAAATTATTATATCTCAATGCTATTCATAATTTTTATTATTAATAACCCGAGCTTCTGTGAGTTTTCTCGTTGACAAGTATCGCTCTTCGCCTCTTATGAATTGGAGTTAGGTAACATCGTGAAAGGAAATGAATGTGATTAAAAATGCAGGAATTGGTTAAAAATTCAAGTGATTCCTTAAAGGGGGTATACGTGCTTTGTTCTCATTCCATCTGCGTAACTAATTGATGAGGGAGATGAATAGTGATTTTCCCTTCTGTGAGGAAAGCGCGATGGAATTGCTTCATATCCCCAAGATTTGAGGAGCATAGCGATTAACCCCTTGGGAGGGGTATTTGGGATTTGCTATGAGATCTACCTGCAAGCAAAAAAATACTCAACCATTATTGCTTGTATTTTCTTTGCAATGAAAACTCTAAGAGAGGGAGAGAACACTTTCAACGATGTTGTGTAGTGCTCCTTATAACTATTGCTGAAACATGCGATTTCTTTTTGTTCTTTTCCTCCATTTTACAAAGGTATATTTATGCAATCGATGGAGTAGAAAATTTCCGAGAAAGTATTCATATTTACAAAATTATTCTCCTTCATCTGACATTTGTTCCTGCAGGGTAATTTAGTGAACAAAAAAAAGAAGAAGAGAAAAAGAATCCCCAACAATTCATTTTCTCTATGATGGCAAATACAACAAAGAGTAGAAAGGGGGTGGGGTGGGCTTTGGGTAAGAATACAAAATTGCATTTTAGAACATCAATAACCGCAAGACGAATTCTCGGGTGCTTTCTGCATTGTATGTATGTATGGGGCCTCATGTATACACGGAGCTTTTATTTACATCTCTCCAGCGCGGCGGAGGTTCTCCATTAAAATATTTGCAATTTATTGAAAATCTTTTGGTTCACCCACTCAACTCTCTTGGGGGTTGCAAGATGAATATTTGCCGGTGAAGGAGAAAAGGGAAAAAGCACGTTGAAATTTCGTTTTGTATGAAGAATGGAAAATGACATGGGAGGGAATACCAGAGCACTTGGGGGAAGCGAGAGAAAGAGCTTTCTATACATTTATCATGAATGATGATGGAGTATAAGGATGGTTGAAGTAAGGAACAAAAGTTCATTCATATAGATGGCAAAACTATATTGAGCTATATGAAAGTACGAGTAATTACTTTTGTCGTTTGATACAGCTTGGAAGCTCTCTCTCTCTCACCCCAATATACCACCTAGCTCTCCACCCATCCACCTCCGAAAAAGCTCCCATCGAGAGCCCTCTTCATCATCCACCACTCCTCCTCCGCAACACACAACAATAGATTGTAACAAAATGTACACATAGAAGAGGAAACTTCATCCATGAAAAGCTTTGTTTTGCACCACTCCAAATTATATACATTTGATACATTCGGAGTTCCAGGTTTGCAATTTGCACGTAACCCCCACTGATTGGCTACACTAACTTTTAATTAACGCAGCATCTCCAATTAGCTAATTAATTAAAAATAATTTGTAATCACGGAAAATGATAAAAACTTTCACATCAAGTGCCCATTTCCTCCACTTCCACCAACAACGATTTCCTCATTCTATCACACTCACCTGCGGAATACCTCTCTCTGAGTTTGTCTATGTACTCATCAACTTTTATCCCAAAGTGTTTAGTACGGGAAATAAAAAAAAGAACCTCCGCCGGAAAGAGAGAAAACACACCCCGAACCCTCCCACAGCTGAGAGGCTAAACAATTCCATATTGATTCACACGTTTAGTGGTGGCGATGAAAGTGGCAAAAAGAGGAGGAAGTGTTGGTAAGGAAAAGAACAGGAAAAAAGGCTCCGTGGCAGGAAGAACAAAATAAAAAAAATTGTGCGTATAAAATGAGAGAGTAAATTGGGCGACACGAAGTTATCATGGCCCATAAACTTTTCATTTCACAGCACAGAGAGAGATATGTCGTACCGACGGGGGTGGAAGCTTTGAGCGCATATGTAGCTCCTTAATGGGATTCCATCATTCTCGGGCATCCTCCGGAGACGACATCACTCAATTTAAGTGTGTTATCTTCACATGTGATCCCCACATCCATCTCCCAGAGTCAGAGTTAAATATAAGACGTGTATAAAATGCGTATCCAATTTATGACACATTTTACAGATATGCAAGACAGCAGCGCGAAGGCAACGGTTGATGGGGGGTTGGGTTGGGGTAGGGTTGCGAACTCATATAAGACGATAATGGGAACGTGCAAAAACACTTGCTGTGGCATCCTCAAAATACTTTTCAAAAGGAGTCAAATATAGGTCCTGGTCACAGGATTAGTCGCAGTTGGATTTTATTTTGGTTTTAGAAAGGAGTTTAGTCACTGTTGTATGGGAAAATTATTCATTCGAGAGAGTAATCTGGATACAGGTAATCTTGTAGACAACCAGAAAAGAATAAGAAATCATCAAGAAGATTTTTAATTTCTTTTCTGGGCTAAGATACGAAAAACCGCCAAAGATTTGCTCAAGAATTCAAAGAATGACGTCACTATTTTAATTTTTTATATCTCCTTAAATTAAGGAAGCATCTATGTTTAAAATGTTTAAAAATGTATTTTTTTAAGCTTTCGTTGAATATTTTTTCTTACTTTCCTAGATATTTTTATATTTTACGCATTAAAGCGCACAAAAAAACAAAAATGTGACGTCACTGTTTAAAATTTTAAGAGAATTTTTGTCAGAAAATGTTGACGCAAATTTACTTTATTGTGACGCAGAAAAAGACTAATAGTGACTCAATTCCCCTTTCGCGATTTAAATTTTCCCTTATTTAGACTCAGCTTTTGCCTTATATAGACTCAGTTTTTACCTCATTTTTTTTTTACCTTATCTATACTACAAAATACCTAATGTAGTCGCGAGTCACAAACAAACAAAAAGATTTTCTTTGGTGGATTAATATTCCACTAAAAGGATTCTGTTCATTTAAAACATTCGCTGATTTACTTTTTTTTAGCGTCTCCTTAATTTAACACTCGCGGCTATATTTTTAGGTATTTTGTAGTATACAGATAAGTTAAAAAATTGAATCTACATAAGGTAAAGATTGAGTCTAAATAAAGCAAAATCTGAGTCACGATTAGGGAATTGAGTCACCATTAGTTTCTTTCTGAGTCACAATTAAATGGAGCCATTGTTAAAAAATAAAAGATTCTAAAGAATTTATCTTTGAAAAAAGAATTCTTTTCTCAATATTTCCCTTCCTGTAAGCAAGCACAAATAGAAAGAAAGAAAAACCAAACGAAAAAAAAATGAAAGGAATGTATGTATTTCAATTTTCCATGCAAGCACTGTGTAGCCAACAGTGTGGAATAGGATGTAGGGTGAATGGTGCACGGTTGATATGGGATACGAGCTCACCGAGATCTGTGTGATACACTTGAGAGCACTCTTGCCGCATTGACGATCTTTAATAATATTTTTATCGGTGTTGAATTGAGCTGAAAAATTGGTGTTGATTGAACGATAAAAAGCGCTACAATAGCAACATGATGGCAACTTTTGTATGTTGGTGGTACCATCCCTCCCTCCGCCATTCGGTGGAAAATGAATATCAACCCCTCTGGCGCTTCATTATTGATTGCCATTTGCGTTATTGTGACAATTTTTCGCTTTCACGCCGTACACAGATAATTGCGTTGCGTTATGAATATTGGCATACATAAATTCCCGTACATACCACGTGACGTAGATAAATGTTATGCATATGTAACGCGGCATATTAGCTCGTCTCACACGGTTGCAATGACGCGCGCGAGGGAAAATTTTAAATCGATATAAAATAGCCATGGGGAGAAAGAATTGACCCGCAACTGTCACGTGGAGTGCACAGAGGGGACAACAATGAGCCATCATTAACGGATATGCGTGCTCAAGGGAGGGTTCACTCAAGTGGTACCAAATGTACCAATTTGGCGGGAATTTAACCCCTCCATCACCCCCCATCCGCCCACTCAAAGCACCAAAGAGTGGTGTGAATTTAAAGTGCTACACTACACTGTCAATGATCGTGTTTCTTGTCATATGCACTACTCCACCAAAGCACAATTGCGTGTGCTTGTAGCTGGATATTCCATTCTATGGGGTTGTTTCGCACCATCAGATTGATTACACTTCCAAAAATTCCTTTGGGATGATTCATTTTCTCACCATCCCTTCACCCCCTAAATCTCAACAAATTCAAAAACTTTCCCACCACGTTCGTACACTGTGTAGTGCTGATGAAAAGATAATGAATGTATCGCAACCCTCGCACCACCCCCACGATACTTGATGTACTTTAATAACTCTGGTGAAATTGTAGAAAAACAATTCACCCCTAGAAATTCAATATTAGTTCATGTTTCCACTGTAAATAATTTTCCAACTCTTGCCCTCACTATAAAACCACACGCGAGGTTGAACACTGAGAGAAATCGCAGCTCTCAAAACTAAAACTCACCCCCATCCCCATCGCTCAACTAAGGGATGCAGGAAGTGTTGAATGTGCGGAGGAGTGAGATTTATTATTTTTAATCCTTATTGTTGGTAATTAATTATTCCTGCTCATTATCCTCCACTGAAGTTGTTTACTAATTCACCATTGAAATCATTTCCGCAGGATGGATAAAACAATTACGGAAATCCCACAAATGATGGTTAATTTTCTATATACAACCCTGCTATATGCAAAAAGGTTATACTATAAAGTAAATATTTAATTTTGAAAGAAAAGTAATTTATTTTAAATTTTTATTAAATAATTTTATGTAATTTGAGTATTTCTTGCAATATTTTAAACAGATATGTTCTCAAAAATTTTAAATATTTAACCTAAATTTGTTATATTTGACTTTGAGCACTATTGAAAATCGTTATTTTCAAATAAATCGAAAAGATTCGATTAAAGAAAGAATTTTGATTCATAATTGACTTTTCTAGACAATTTTAAAGGCAAACTTCTCGAAAACTTTCAAAAATTCCTTGAAAATATTTATAAACTTTCAACAAAAAGCTCCCGAATAAATTTTATTAAAAAGTTTTTTAATAAAAGAATAGATAGATAAACCAAGAATAAAATGCAAGGGATTTTAAGCTGGGAAATTCAATATCATTCCTTGCTTCATCAAACGTAAAAATGGGAGTACTTTACTAAGTTGTTTTTAGAGTAGCACTTTATTAAGAAAATAAAATTAAATTAATGCTCTTAAAAAATTCCATCCACATCCCGCGGAGCTTTCGCAACATACACCACTCTGTGTGTGAGAGCTTTTTTTTTTCTCTCTTCATCCACATCATATTAAACTTGAATGCAAGAAAGTTTTTATCAATCCCCATCGCAACGAGTGAAAATGAAAAATCTTTATTATTATATTTTAATTCTACTTGGGGAATCTTTAACGATTCCGTTGAATTCACATAAAGCAAAAAATCTCGAAAATTTTATTGTAGTTTCTTTACTTTTAACGGTTATGGCCTCAAGGGAATATGGCAGCTATAAAAATTTTCTCATTGTGTGTCTCTTCCATAGCCTCCCTCCCCTGCTCTATTCGTAAATTTTCTCACCCCACCCTTCGTTATTCGAAGAAAAGCTCCACGCGTAAATGAGAGAGGGAGAGAGTATTTCCACACGGCCCCAAGAAAGATAAATAGAGGACGAAGAGACACATACAGAGGGTAAAAGTGGGACAATTGGAAAGCTTCCACAAGAGCTCATCCCTCCTTCCTCATCCACTTTCGCACTAAATAGGTAATCCACACAGTAAAGCTCCAAATAAACACAAGTACCCATGGAATTGTGAACGCGCACGGGAAAGGGAAAGAGCCAAGAGCACACACACTCCAATGGATGGGCCATAGGGGGTAGGGGGAACTGCTTAAGTGCTTTTCAAGCATAGCCGGAAGTACGAGAGAGGCGGGAATGTGGCCAGTCACTTTGCTTTCTCTCTTCTCATTTTTTGTCCGCCACACGGAGCTTTTTTGCCGTCTCTCTCACAAAAAAAAAACTGGAGGGTGCTCTAAAATACATTAGAAAAGGGATAAAAAGTTTCAGAGTTGGAAAATCTTGTGATAACATTGAGAGAAGAAAAGTATGATGGTGGTTCTTGTTGAAAAGAAAAATGCCATGGGCTTTTTTTTGTTTCATCTGAATTTAAAAACTGAGTAGAGAGCTTCCAATGCACGAGGTTACGCTTTATTTAAGGTCTCCCCAACAGACAATGTGGGATTTAAGTCCCAGCGAGATTTAGCACGTTCAAAGGATTTTCCTTCATTTTCATGCTAACGGAAGCTTTGTCGGGTAATTTCAGCATGGAAAAAGAATTTAAGGACAAAATGGTGGAAAATGTTCTTAACTTGCTCAATTTCATGAACTTTAATCCGTAGGAAGCTCTATAATGTTTATTTAGCTTGAAAGTTTCAAGGAAAATGGAAGCTTTTAGAGCTTTTATTATATATATAAATTTTAGCGTTTTTTTTTCATAGAATTTGTCAACCTTTCCCACAATATTTTAACGTAATTTACTATGCAAGTTTATGGCCTTTGAGGAAGTTTCAGAAGCAGCAAATATTATAGGGGAAACATCCAAAATATCAAAAGCAAATCTTAACTCGTCTATGCGGAGTCTGTATGTATCAAATGAATGGGAAGTTTGGCTGAAATTTCACCACAAAATGCCCCAAGGGAATAAAGTTTGGGCATAAGATAATTATGCACCAAAATGCCATCATGATATTAATATTGAGAGGAAGAAAGGCAATGAGTTCAATATTCGTGGAAGTCGAACTTATATGTAGCCATATCTCTGGGGCTGTTTGATTTATAATTTAGCGAAGCACAAGTGAAATATTGCGGCTAGCCATTCTAGTGGTATGTAGTAAGTTCTTTCATATCTCACATTGGGAGAGTGAGAGAAGGTTACATTGCCAGCCCTTTTAGCTATATATAATACATATATAAGTATAAGAGAAAATTCCTATATTATGTGTTGGACACTCACTGTGCAAACTTACACCAGATTTATAAAGTTCCAAAGTTTCATCAAGCACTTGCAATGTGCAGAACTTGATTTATGTGCACAGAGACCACAAATCTCGATTTTCGTGTGCTCTCTCACACTGACGTACCCTCTCTGCTTCACAGCCAATATGCATATTTTGGGGGGCTAGACGTTGAAATCCTCCTCGTAAGGACACAGAGGAGCAATGGACAAAATTTGTGAAAGTTTGCACTATATTAAGTTGAAAGCACACACAATGGGTCAGTTATGGTGCTTTGAGGACTTTTTTTTTGAGAAAAATATTTTATTTCATTTAAAGAAATTATCACATTTTCTGTTTGAAAGCTTTGAGCGGAGCCGAAAGCTCCAGAAAAGCTCAATTTTCTTTGAATGAGGAATCTTTTCCACGAAAGAAGAGCTTAGACGAAGATTCTTAACATAAAATATATTAAAAGGAAATACAGAAAACGGTCCGTTTAGAAAAATTAATTTTCTTTTTAGAAAACCAAGGGACGAATAGCTTTATTTCAAAAACACCTCTTGTAAAAAATAAGATTAGATTAGATTAGATTTATTGTTAAAAATTCATGTCTATGGAATAAATTCCACTTTTAGACTATATAATACAATAAATTGTACAATAATTCATAGAGTTGCAAACGATTACAGTACAGCGGGGGGAATTGTTTCTTCTGGGGCTGCCTGTGGGGTGTCTCGGTTCGGTCAGGGGCTTCGGTGTGGGTTGGCCTGGTCTGATGAATGGGCCCTCCCTCCCGGCTTTCACCGCGGCGGATTGCTCGCTTCTGCGCCTTCTCTTTTCAAGGTATGCTCTTTTCGTGCCACTTCTTTGGTTGTCATCATCTTATTGCCTTCTCTCGATTCATCGTAGCTTTTTTTCTTTTCGTACACAATTACTTTTTCTTTTTTTTGTTTTTCCTCCCAACCCTTCTTTTCTAGCCACACAGCCCTAGGGCTTGGCACCTTTCCTCTCTGCGTATGGACAACCCCTCACTAATTAATCCCCGTTCTAAAAAATTGTAATCCCACAGGTACCATACAACCTAAGAAGGAGCTTTTCCATGGTTTTGCTCTGGAGGTTGGTTATCGACGCTAAGTCGGCCATGGCCGCAGGTGAGAGTTTTCCATCGCAGATGAATAAATAAATAATCTAATCTAAATCTAAATTCAAAGTTTCTTACTTTTATACAATTCTTTAAAGTATTTGGAATTCGTGTGAACTAAATTCTTCATATCAGTAGGCAAGCTATAATAATTTTTTATTGACATATATGGAATTGATCTTAAGCCATAGAACGAAGAAAAATTGAAAAACGACTTGAATTTAGTAGTTTTCCGCTTCAATTTTGTAATTTTTCGGCTTAAATGTAGTGATTTTTCGGCTTGAATTTAGTAATTTTTTGTTATGAATTGACTACTTATTAAGCTTAAATTTTGATTCTTTTTGGCTTAAATTTCGTAAATTTTCAGCTTAAAGGTACTTTTAGCTGTGTTTCTTTCAGACACAGCTTTTGTGTACCGAGCAAAATCGAAAGTCGTCAGATCGGGCTCAAACTTGGGATAAGCACGAATTAGGGTCCCCACATTCCAAAAAACGTATGCGCCAAAAAATTTTTTTTCCGGCCGGCCGGCCGGCCGGCCGGCCGTCCGGAACCTTTTGCTAAATTACAAGAGAACGGTAATAGATAGAGACTTGCGGTAAACGGCAAAGTTTAAATATCGACTGGAAGACATCCGATTATGATGTCAAATTTTACCCCCCACCACCGCGTCCGCCATTTTGAATAACCTCAAAATTTTGTTTTCGCTATATCTCAGCCACTGTAATAGCTAAAAATCTGAAATTTTTATATGTTGTAGAGGCCATCAATACCTTTCCAACGATACCTCATTTTCGAAAATCGGTCAAGCCGTTTAGTCAATATGGCCGCCACAATTTTTCATCGAAAATCGACCATAACTCGAAAACGGCTTGCCCGATTTTGATCAACCTGGGCTCAAATGAAAGCTCTCAACAAACCCTACAACTCTCTAGAACATCCGAAGTTTCAAAAGCGACCGCTAGGGGGCCAAAAATCAAAAACAAAATTTTCGATGAGTTTTCGATGAATATCTCGAAAACGCCATTATCGATTTGCTTCATTTTTTGATATGTTATAGCTGACTATATTATCTAGCTTCATGCCAAAAATGAAGAAAATCTATGTCGCCGTTCTCGAGATATAGCCTTCCAAAGTTAGCATGTAATATCTCGGGTTCTACAAGTCCGATTTTGATCAACTCAAGCGCAAATGAAAGATTTCGTGAAACCCTACAAATGTCTAGAACATTGCAACTTCGAGAAATGACCGCAAGAGGCGCTAAAATCGAAAACAAAGTTTTCGAAAATTTCGAACTCGAATTTTTCGAAAATGGCGACATAAATTTTTTTCATTTTTCGATATGTTATAGCTGACTTCAAGACCTTTCAAACAAAAAAAAATTTATGAAAATCTATGGATCCGTTCTCAAGATATGGCCTTCCAAACATTTCTTAGGGTATGACTTTTCAACTTTTCCCGACTTTGCGCGTATTTAAATTAATTCGCGCTCTAGTTTACTCTCACAAAATTGGTACACTGAAAGAAACACAGCTCCCGTAAGCTTGGTCAGCTTACCAGTACATTTCTGCTTGAAATGCTAAGAAAATTATGCATATTTTAATACTCAAAAAGAAGAGCTTTTGGGCTCGCCGGAAGCGTCGTAGAAAATTGAATTTTCAACTCTTTGTTATAAGCTGACAGTGGAGTTTTTCTTCTCCCATCCCCCTCGGCTCATCTTGATGGTGTATTTTTACATTTTCAATGACGGAGTCTAGAGTTTAAGTTATCACAAATTTTACCCCCTGAGGAAGGCAGACAGATTTCTGCCGAAAGCTTGGGAAATCTTTGTGTTTCTCTAGACGCAAATTTTCTTGATCTACGACGCTTCCGGCGAGCCCAAAAGCTCTTCTTTTTGAATCTCTCAACGTCGTTTACACCAATCATCATATTTTAATAATTTTCACACTAAAACCTAATAAATATTCCATTTATTTGATACTTTCTCTCTTCCAAGTTTTCATTCCTTAATTTTTCTGTAAGATTCTCATGGCTGAGTTTAAATAAGAAAAGAGTTGAGTCGCAAAAAGGGGAATTAAGTCTCAATTAGTCTTTTTTTCTGAGTCACAATAAGATAAATTTGCGTCAACATTAGTTTTCACCAAATTCTCATACGCAAGAACACCTGATCCAGCACACAGTGTGATGAATATTGAAAGCTACAGAATAGTTTCAGCAGCTTGATTTGCAAAGTGGTAGTGATTTTCTCGTCATTTGAGAATGTATGTGCAACAGTTTACAAAATGTGGTTTTATCTGTTCATTTATCCTGGCAAAATTTGTGTTGAACTTCCACCCACCCATCCGCATTCGCCCCCCCTGCCGGATCACCGCCCCGAACATGAGGTTGGGAATTTTTCGTGGGAAAAACCTCTATTCCCGGGAACCACAATATATTATTTTTGCTTTAACCCCCCTCCATCCGGTTGTTTACAATTTTACCCCGCAGAATGCAACATGTTCTGAGGGGGGAGAGGTGGGGGTGAAAGGTTGGGGGGTCCATCCGGTGAACCGCATATTTGGCGTAATTGAAATGAAATATTTTAATCAATTTATTTTACAGTGCGCTGATATTTTAATGAACTCTGACTTTTGTGGGTCGCTATGCCCTCCCTTCTGAGCCTAAGGGGGGTGGTGGTAGTCACGAACATACACGCCCCAGCTGAAAATTAATGTCATCATCCATGGTTATTGTGTTACAATGTAAGGAGCTTTTGCCTCAGGGCTTAACGACATCACCACCGGTGTATATTAGGTAATAATATGAGTAATTGAGTAGTAAGAAGCTATTTAAAAGCGTGTATATTACACAAGAGTTGATTAATTAAATTACATGATGCCATAATCGACTCGGTGGGAGGCTAACATCAGCTAAAATCTCAATGCTATAGTGGGTGGGTTAGGTGAGGAAAGCCTCTCATTCTCTCTCTGTGTGTGAAAGGGTATTATAGACATAGACGGAATTTTGGGGTCGATTGCCCTCAAACCTGCATTCCCTATGAAAGAAAATATTGTCATGATCCGTCGTCATTAGTGATTATTATCTCGTATGCTGTGGGAATGATGAGGGAGCTTTGTGGGAGGGATTTATCCATTTCCCCTCCACCACATTGAAATACATAACTCCATAAACACCAACTAGAATTTAGTGATGTGATTTTGGAAATTCCTACGCCTTAAATGAGGGACCAATGAATTGATTTACTTTCAACCCATGAAAATCTCTTCTCAGCTGAAATTAACATTCAAAAGGACATTAAATCCTCCTGCTACAGCATATAGAAAAGCCTTCGTATTTTCCCTTTAATATAATGCCAACAACACACATAATGCTTTTAGTTTTCTCGCTCATACGCATTTGTGACAACAAAGCTCTTGATTGCATGTAGTGGCATATTTTGGGGGAGCTTTATGAGCTTCAGCTAATTACATTCATTCCGAAAGCTTTTCCTTTTGTAGCATTTGGGGAAAATTAAATAGCCCCTAGATTAGATCCATGGATATTACACAAAGTAGATTAAATTTTAATAATTGTTTTAGAAAATCATGCAAGATTTGATCAAAGAATTGATTAAAAAGTAATATTTTCAAGTTCTAGAGACGTTTAGATTAATTTTTATTCTTAATCAGGCTCATTCTTCCGCATTTTTAGCTGTGATTCTTTTTTTCTCAATAGAGTCGAAAATTTTATTGGAACGCATAGGAAAAGCTCTATAACTTGAGAATTTTTTCTCGAAAAATATTCTTTGAATCCCCGAAAAAATTTATATCGAATTTTCATGAAATAAAAACTATTTCTTACCAATTTCTTAACTCTTTATAATTATTAATTAGTCTCTTACTTCTAAATGCTTTTCCAAATGAAAATCTCTTCATGCATGCTTAATATAAGTATTTAAATCCCTTTTAACTATTTTTCTCTCAACGCTTTTCCACATTTAAAAATCCTTTTTCAAATATATACATACATATGTGTGGCAAATTTGAATAAAAAATCATTCAAAAAACGAATTTTAATTAATAACATTCTGCATTTTTGGATTATGTTGTCAATTTCAATGAAAAAAAAAATGCCATACGATTCTCCATGTATTGTATGAAATTTAAAATATATATACATTGGAGATATGGGAGTGTGGGTGCTACACCCCCAAGCTCTGTGCTCTTGCAAAATGGATACAATTTTATGCATAGCAAATGTGCGGGATATCTCTCCATTTTTGGACGTGTACCACCGATATTTTGATATTTATATCATGTTGTGCTCAAATCGAAAATTGCTTTCCGCAAGCTTATCACTGTTGCATAAATAAAAAATCAATATCACAAATCACAAATCAACATTTATGTGCAACGAAAAATGCTTTTTATGCGCCACACCACAAGCGGAGAGAACGACGGGGGGAATATACCCATAAAAAGACAACATGGAGATTGGGGGCATTTTAGATTAATTCCCAACCAAATCCGGATGATTTTTACTCACTCTCAGATAATCATCATTTTGGTCGTATCAGTTGCCCCCAACCCCCAACTCGAGGGTAGCAACGAAAAAATTGCAACAGCCTGGAATTAGGGATAACTTTATGGGAGGGACAAAATCCGGAAATTGGATAATATGCGGAAGGGATTTTCCACGGAATCCCCACAAACCCGAGATGATATTTCAACCGGAATGACTCTCAAGGGAGTCATTTGGGACCCACTTTATGATTGATTCAGGCATAACACACCATAAGAGTGGAAAAGTTAATGTAGCTGTAATTCAACACAATTAAAATAAAACCCCTTTTTGTGCCCCATATATTGAGCCAATTTATCAAACTTTATAACTTTGTGTGGCTTTTTGGACGTTTTGTTTTAATTTTAACACGCAGTACACTGCTAGAAATAGTTTGTTGGAGGAAAATTTTTGAAATTTTGATTGCGTTGTGGGGATTCTGTGTAATATTGTTTGAGCTTTTACCTTCTCTGTGAGAGCTTTCGTCAATTTACCTATTTGAAGCTTTCTAGAATTAGAAGAAAATCTTAGGGGAACGTTGCTAAATTCGGATTTTCAAAGGTCCATTTATTGGAAGAAATAGTGTTAAATGAAAACCAATATTTCTTAATTTGATACTATTTTAAAGGTTATTTAATGCTTTTATTATGCCCATAACTTTCTACATTTGAAGTCTAATCAGCTTTGAAATATTCGATTGTGGTGCTAATTGGACCACGATTCCTTACGAATTAAGATTCTATCTATAGAGAGGATGGAAAAACTTCTTTTGATTATGATTCTGGTAAAATTCTAACATCTTTTCTCATGCATTCGTCTTAAGAGCCATCAACCTCCATGTCTGTTAGAACACTCTAAAAATTACCTGAATATTAATGAATTTATCAGACAAATTAGTAGAGAAACATCATTGATCGCCAAGAAGAAAATTAAACCCTTTCATTAATTAAAAAAAATAGCTTAATTGCAGTGAAAAACCAAACAAAGGAATTCTTAAGGCCATCATCCCTTATTTTATTTTACAAGAAGAATTTTCAATGGAAGCCCCTTTCCTATTTTCATGGAAAGTCTCAATACTTCCCTTTTATTATTTTCCTTCAAAAACTTACAGCATGTTAATTATGATCCGCGCGAGTTTATAAGACGTTGAGAATTTTAAAGTAGGTATATATGGTGGGTTATATAAACTCCTAAAATTGCCAACAAATAAAGCGCTGCGGGGAAATTATGTGAGGGAAAACTTTCAGCTGAAATTCAGCACACAAGAGGCAACGCTGAATGCTTTGGGAAGCAGGTGCAGAAGAAAAAATATCATAATCATCTCTATCAACTATCCACCACACCATTATGTGTGAAGGATGAGACTTGAAAAACAATAAAGTTCTCTCATCTTCACTGCTGTGAGGGAATTTCCATTACCCTTTCGACATGGGAATATGTAGTGTATATGGTGGGTTGCAAAAGAATAGAGGGTGGGTGGGAGAATCAATCAAAGTTCGATTTGGAGCACTTGAATTTAAAGTGCTCGCTTTTGGGCGAGTTATGTGCTTGTGTGGAAGCTCCTTTTCCATAGGGTGGTGGGTTACATATGCGGGGAGTTTTGGTCGTCGATAACCCTATCCAATTGCTCATTAAAAGTCATGAACTAGTTTTTGAAGATACGTGATCGTATAAACTAATAGCCTCGCTTTCACGAGAAGGATGCAGCAAGAGACGGGGGGCTATATCATAAATTCTTACTCGCTATTTTCGCTCTTTTTCCCCCTCGCAGAAAAGCTCTCTCTTGAACCCTGAGAACGTTGTGGAAAACAGAGAGAGAGACAGAAAGACAGAGAGGGCGGATCAACCCCAGGAAGGATGAAGGAGGGTGGAATCTACATGGGCAAATTATACGTTACTTTCACTCAAATATGAGTGTACAAAAGCGTTTGCGGAGTGATTTTTAACAATTCACCAAAACTTTCTTCTTCCCCCCATGTATCGTCTTGCTCGTTTTTTTTCTCCTTCTCCCCCTCCCCCAAAATGCCTCCCGCGCGCGCGAAAAGTTGTGTCTTCGCCACTTTCTGTATGTCTCCGTTTTTTATTCTTCTTCTTCCTACCCCCAAACAATTTTATTATTTCCCTCTGCCTTTTTTGCCATTTCCTCCTCATCGTTTGGCTTTGGCTGTGTGTGCCCTTTTCGCGCTACATTTGCAAAGCTTTCATCCCACTTCAATTGCTATTGCCAAAAAAAGGAAAAACTTTTTGCAACACAAAATAGTTTTGAGTTTCTGCAGTTAAGTTATATTAACAACAAAATATTCGCACTAGTCCCATAAAGTAGAGTTGTTCGTCTCCCACAGTGATGGGGGTGAAAGGGAGCTTATCAATAGAAGTGCTTTTGCCACAAAAGAGGGCAAATATAATCTTATGGAGTTTACAAAAGAAAGTAACAAAGCTCTTCAAGTTAAAAGTTTCCCTTTAAAAGCTTTCTTATATCTGTATTGCTCCCTCTGAGCTGAAATTCACAAAATGCAACAGCTCAAATCACATATTAGGGTGTTTTTTTGCCCTTCTTTCTTAAGGGATTATAGGTTATTCTACGAAAATGTGCTAAGAATTGATTCTGGTTGCAACAAATATTTTAATTTGGGAGCTTTTTTGAATTAATCAAATTATTATCTTTGGATTTACCTAATTTGTAAGAAAAAAATATACTTAATCATGATTTTTGAATGAAATTTCTGCAAATATTAAGTTCAGATAAAATAGAAATGTTTCCATCTACACATTTAACCTACTCACCCCATTTTGCAGGACATAAAATAATCCTAAATATGATTTTTTTTTGTAATTTTATCTCCAATATTTTTAGTGATTTTTTATTTCATTTTTAAAACAAATAAAAGCTCTTGAAACACTAAAAATTGAATTAAAAGAATCTAGTATATATTCCACCAAAGCTTTATAATCCTAATTGTTTTGTTCAAACTTACAATTTACATCAAACTTTCCCTCAAAAGTTATTTCCTTTTATTTCTCTTAAAAAATGCCCCAATACCACTCCCGAATAAGTTTAAAGTTTCTTTCATTGCATCCATCAGATTTTTTTTAAAAGACAAGTTCAGAGCTTTCAGAAAGCCTCATTCATCCCCCTCCCTGAAACAATTAAACTTACTAAAATCGGTCAAGCAGATCATTTCCAAGCGCGTGAATTTTTTCCTTATTGATAAACAAGCAATTATTCGAAAGCTCAGTGAGTTTGGATCTTTTTTTCTCTTCCTTATTCCTTTCAATTTATCGACTATCTCTGCTGGTGAAGGAAAACTTAGCACAAGTTGTTTATCGCGTTTCATCTTTAAATCGACCTACATTGTGGGAAAACGAGAAGCAATCTCAAAAGAGAAGGGGATTTCCTCGAAGAATGTTCTTCTCAATTCGCTATGTGAGCTTTTTATCCACTCATCGAGACAATATTGGGTACGCTTCGTAAGCTCACGGCGAGCAAGTTCAAAGGGAAAATCTCAACATAGTCATACGGGGGAAAGGGGTTGAGGGTAGTTGGGTGGGCAGGGAGAGAGGGGGAGGGTAGTACAAAAGAGGGTGAGATTCCACTGTGTGCGCGTTGGGAAAAAGATGAAAAAGTGTTGTCGGTAAGAATTTGTAACACAACCACCACTTTTCAACTCCAATTTGGGTCGACAGTGCCAGGCGCAGAGCTTTAAAAACCGCAACCACTGGCGTAGATGCAATTTCCCGGAGATCAAAGAGCTCAACACACGGTCTTGCATGTCGTAGCAAATGCGAGCTTTTGCACCACTCTGCCTCTGGTACACGTTTGGCGTCGCTGCTGTTTAGGTTTTAAGGGCGTGTATCGTGCAGAAAATAATAGTTGCTTCCACCCCCCCCATCCATACAGTAGTTGTCGATGTAATTTAATCCAAGCTCAGCTTGTGGCATTCCCTTCACTAATATATTTTCATCATCATACCCCCTCCCTCTCCCCTACTACCCCGCGCATATAGGGGTGCTCATTATAAGTTATACAAATAGACGGTGAGACACCACATTTTGCAAAATTATATCATGTGAAGAAAAAGGGTTGGGGGTGGTGCTCTCTCTATATATGTAATTTTACCCATCATTGAAACTTTCATCTGTGGCATACAATGCTATATATGTATGTATATCTCTTTTACTAAACATTTGACGCTCAAATATTCAAAATACTCCATTCTACGGGGGGAGAAAGAGAAGCAAGAAACTTTTGGGAGAAAATGATATCATGCACACAATTTAGGGGTGTCTCTCTGTAATGACAAAAAGTCGATCACTTCCTCCCTCCAAACCCCACTGAGAGCCATATTTAGTGCATAAAATCTCAAGTTGACTTCCGAAACACCACATAAATAAAATACACACACTTCACACCAAGTTCTCGCACCCAAGCACAAAATGAAGAGCATTCTCACCAAATTTATTGTGGCAACATCTGTCGCCAAATCTGCTCCGTATCGCACACATATCTTCAATTTTCGTTTGATGATGAGGACCACATGTGGGTGGGTGGACGTTGAGAAAAAAAATAAGTGAGGAGTACCCTATGCGAGTGGCGTCATCCCTCTACTTTTTGGCATGCCTGTCCCTCATAAAATATTCATAGCTCTGCACTGACCTTGATGTTCTCGGCACTCACTCTCTTTTATTCTATCACTTCATCGAGAATTTTCATAACATTCACAAGGAAAAAAAATTGATGCAAAAAATGAGAGCTTTGACGCTATGTGGATGAGAGAATAAATTAAAGGTAGGTATTTTAAACTTTAAATTGAGCTTTTTTGTAATGGTGAAGTTTCTACATGTTAATGAATTATGTTAAATAATGTTATTTGAGTAACTTTAGAGCTTTAGAAAATGACAAAGTTATCATATTTTTTTTTTTATAAATGCGAAACTCGAATCAAATAAGCTTTAATTGGAAATAACGGAAATAATTAAGTATGTGATATTTAAAGTAATCAACAATTTGATTTATTTCTGAATAAATTTAAAATCACTTTTATTTTCGAAGAATTTTCTTTCGGATTTTATAAAAATGGCAATACTTTATCCATTTTCAACGGAAAATTTTAGAAAGTTTTTCAGTTGATAAGTTGTCGAGTAAAAAATAATTTTCAAGACGAAAAATATCGCTTAAAGGGTACAATCTTAGAAAGTTTTAATGTTTAAGTCAATCTGTATGACTCAATTAATCTTAAAAAAGTCAAGAAATAATAAAAGAAGCATTGAATATTTTAGTTCGTTTTAGCGAATCACATGAATTTCTCTGAAGATCTACATATTTAACTTCACATTAATGTTTTACTAAATTAATGTTTTGCTTAAAGTCAAACAACTCAAAACTGAAAAAAAAATCGAAAAACGACTTTAGGACTTTTCGGCTTAAATTTGCTAATTTTTTACTTTAATTTACTACTTTTCGTTTTGAATTTAGTCCTGTTTAAAGACTTCAATTATTCTTTTTTTATTAAAGTTTTGTGCCTCAATCAGTTTTGTTTTAGAACTGAAAACTAAATATTTTTCAGCTTGAATTTAGTCATTTTTAGGATATTTTAGGATAGAATTTACTACTTTTCGGTTTGATTTAAGTGTTTTTTATGCTTGAATTAGACATTTTCAGTCTTAGACTTAATATTTATTTTTCCTTAGAGAATCATTCGAATATTTCCGAAAATACGAATAATTTCTTTCAGATTTTTTTTTCTATTAAAGTGGAAAGCTTTTGAGGTAAAATTGCAAATAAATATTCAGCTATATGTTTTTAGGTCTCTTAAATGGTGCACGTGGTGCACCAACTAATTAAAAGTACCTATCTCAATTTTATTCTTAACTTTCTCAATAAAAAAATGTTTTCTTTTAACTTTTATAGATTAGTAAAAGTTTGGCTTTAAAAGCTCCCTTTCTATTATTATTATTATTATTATTTATAAAATATGTAGAAAAACTACCACGATTTATCAATAAATTAATTAACTACATATTAAACGAATAAATTTTGTAGTTAAAATGAATGGGAGATAAAGAGCGATCATTCGAAAATTACAGATAAATATTTTTGGTATGGTATTTAGTGATGCATTAAAATTTTCCTTAATTAGATAGATTTTGGAAAATTGAGAGCTTTGCATTACCTACCTACATATATAATCTATTAATTTTGATAGATAGGCACTACCCTATTATTATGCAAATGCAGTTAACTCTTTTTCCCACCACGACGCGCCCGAAGATTATGAACCATACTCCTGTGTTAAAAGATAGGAATATGGTTCATAATCTTCGGGCACGTCGACCATCAGCTGGTGCAAATCATTTGAATGAAGATGAATATCGCGTGGAATTTTGTGATTTTGGGGACGAATAAATAGACAAGGTTCAGTGATTAGTAAATTATTGATTTGATATAACTGATAACATGCGCTTAGAGAGTTCAATTTATCTACCGGGAGGAGGCCGAGTGATTGTAATGGGAAAATTCCGCGGGGTTAAAATTGCGGTTCACTTCATTGGCAAAAGCACAGGCTAAATATTTGTTGGGTACGTGTACAAAAATATTGACTAGTACCCCAAGAGTTGAATGCTATGTTGGATTCATCAGTTGTTTACCCCTTGGGTAGTTTTGATTCATGCGCCCACCCCCCAACATGCAAAATATCAAACACAAAAAGCACCACGAACGATGTTTGTTTTTCATTTTGGGTGAAGAGAGAAGCACACACACACAAAAAAGTCGGCTATATTGGGGTCAATTTCGTGAAAAAGGGAAACGCGAATGCGAAATTTATGGAAAAGTTTTTAATGAGCTTTTTATTGGCGACAAGATGGGAGCTTTGTATGTTTGCAAAAGAAGAAAAAAATTCAATAGTAGTTTCAAAATTTATTTCTTGGAATCAGATCAAAAACGGCCAAAAAGGAGCTGTTGACAAACGTTCCGCATCCCCTCCCTATATTTATTTCATGCCTCCTTCATCCCCACCACCCCCTTTGCTTTTCCCCCATGGAAGGCATCATATTTGAATTTGTGACGGTTTTCTTTTTAGAAATTTCCATGAATTTTCCATTACACTATTTCTCAATCACATCCAACTATGTATATATGAGAGGGAGGGTGCGGGAAATGGGGGTGGCTGTATGTGACAAAGGGAAATACAATCTTATCATCATGCCACATCGTCTTGGAATTGTTTCTCACTGTGTGGTGGCTCGTTGAAAGCCAATTTCTGACTCAATGCAGCTCCGGGTGGGATACTATGTATGTCTAGAGAGAGAGAGAGAGGGATCTGGGGGATGGCGGAAGGCGCACAAACCGACAATTCCACCCCCCCTGAGAAGCAAGAGAATTTCGCTATCAATCGTAATCCGGCATTGAACGACATGAAAGAGAACATGACAGCGTATACTCTGGCGACATGGAAAAATTCTCTTATGTTTGGGGATGGCTTTGGGGGGTGGTTGAAGGAAATCCCAGAATTGGGGCCATCTCATTCCACCCCCTCCCATAAACTTGTGCTGGGGAGTGAGACCAATCTTACTGCCATGCAAAATTGAATGGAGTCAAAGAATTCTTCTCTTGTCTTCCATCCCCATCCATACACACCATGCCCAAAGAACTTATGTGCGGGGGTGAAAGAATATCATGCTGTTATTTATATGCGAGTCTACGCACGAAAGCTGGGTTCAGGCTATTCAGTGCGTTAACTCGAAAATTGAGGTTATCCCTCTGTGTGATCCCCCAAAGTACACTTCATCTGTCCCCCTCCCGGCTCAGGCGTAAGACTAAAAGAAGTAAAAATGTTGGCAATCATTGGCGTATTAAATGGTCAGAAGAAAAGGGTGCTCAATACCACTTTTGGTGCCTTTTGTACCGAGCTGAGATTCTTGGCGCTAATGGACGATGCTTTAATGATTAAGGTGGTCAAAAAGGGTATCCTTTTGCACCCCTTTCCTCTCTTCTACGACGATAAGAAAAATATTTTCATTTGGAAAAGGTTTGTAGAAAATATTCGCAAAAATCATTGAAATTCATCCAAAAATTAGACTTGAAAGTAATTTCGATTTAATTTAAAAAAAAATATCAATACATTGATTTTATCGATTTTATTAATTTTAAATCCTTTTTATTAAACAACTAAGGGTGAAATAATATTTAATTTGATAAAAATTAATAAACTTCCGCTACTTCGCAATAAATGTACCTACATAGCACATAATATTGGTCAGTTTATTACCAAATATCCCAAATATTTACCAAATAACCAATCAATTGGATTATAAAATTTATTTAATTTCACCTCCATCACATCCCCTCTTATCCATTTTCCTCAAATATGTGTATATATTTTTAATTCATTCATTGACCTCAAAAAATTGCCTTTTTGTGGTTAATTTAATTTTTTTTCTGCTCAATATTTGCCCAAATATTGGTCAATTTTACTTGAAGCGTAAATGTTTACTATATAGCTGCTATATAACGCATTAAATGTGCTTGTAATCTTCTAAAGAGGTCCTACCACACACGAATCCTAATTAGATCCACCCCCACCTGAAAGAAGGTAAAGTCACGAATGAGAGAAGAAAATCAATCAGAGCATTTTGGGTGGGAGAAGAAATCACAAGACAATTGGCAGTATA
The DNA here is from genome assembly GCF_024334085.1 of Lutzomyia longipalpis. NCBI lineage: Eukaryota > Metazoa > Arthropoda > Insecta > Diptera > Psychodidae > Lutzomyia > Lutzomyia longipalpis. The sequence continues at coordinate 50,364,527 of NC_074707.1, forward strand.
AGGAAGTTTTCATCAAGCATCATCGTTAATGAGAATGTGTGGGAGACATATATAGGTTGGGGAGTTTTGCTGAAGCTCGTAAATTGTGCTTTGCTAGCGCTATATAGGAGAATTATTGCAAACGGCGCAAAATACACGAGCATAGTGCGAAGTGTGGGGGTTTTGGGGACGGGAGGGGGGGGTTGTATTTGCCAAATGGGGGTGACAAGAAGGAGTAAAAGCAAAATAGACGTAAAAGCCACGAGACAAACGTGAAATTTATACGGTGTGGAATGTCAATGCGAGGACTGTCATCACCTTTCCTCTTCTTTTTTTCTTCTTCCTGGTCCAGGTTACAACCATCGTGTGAAGAAATTAAGATGAGAAAAAAGGAACTTTTCTGGCACTATGCCATTTTTGGGTTGGGTCCTGGTACACGTGGGTATATGGGGAGGAATACATACATATATATAATATGGGAAAGTTTGGCATGAGGCTGTCAGCCAAGTCATGGAGGGACAAAGTAGCAGAAGAAATGTACAAACTATTTGATGAGAATTGAACTTGACAGGATATTCGGGGGGAAGTGGAAGTTATATTAGAACAAAAGCATGAAATGCTACACCCCAACGACCACCCAACTTTCCTGAATCAAGGGAAGAGCAAGCACACAGAAGGAAGATGTTGAAAAAAAAAAAGATTCCAAATGAAAAATACACGGTGAGTAATGAAATTTTTAATAAGACTCTGACGTTGAGTGTTAAGTAAAGTGAAACCTTTTGATCTTTTTAGTCGCATTTGATACTTCCTGTGTGGGCCTGAGAGTGCAAGAGGGGCACGAGGGGCAAACGACAACTTGTCGTAGGTGCATGAGATTTTTTTTTCATCCTCTTCCTTTGGCATGTACCCACCATGGTCTTAGAGAAAACGATCAAAACTTAAGACTTTCTAGAATCCACATTTACAAGTGGATAACATTATATCCTATCCTCTTTTCGTCCTCTCAACCATTTTTAGATGGATAAGTAACACAGAGGCGGCCAAAGGGGTGGGAAAGAGACAGAGATGGGGAAAAAATGAAGAAAGCAAAAGAGAAAAATCCTCTTCCACTTGGAATCTCCATGAAGCTCCAGCACTGAGCGTCGTGGAAGAAAAGTGGGTGGCTAAGGCCGACTAGAGCAAAGTGGGGAAAGCATACACAAGAGGAATATCAGACGAGCATCCCATATACTTTACTACTTATACTTGAAGAAGGAACCATGAGATGAATAACATATCACACTCGGTGGTGAGGCAAATAGATGGTCGTTAATTCTGCATGAGGATGCCGACGACGACGACGATGGTGTGGGTGGCTAAAAGAGCCCCCACAGCACCCCAACTCCTCGCGTCGGGCTTCACAAAGTACGAGCAGATCCTCGCTCCTCAATAAAGAATATATCCACTTACACGAGTAATACACACTAAATTATATCTGTGTGGGAGAACGCGTGTATATATGGGTTGCTGGCAGGGGCTGAGGGGGATCCTAATGGTGATGGTGTGTTGATGGTGGAGGGTAGCTCATTAATAGTCGCTCCCAACTTTCGACTCGATGACAAAGCTTATTTTATCAAAATTTATTGCTCTCTGAACTCCACCGAAAACTTTCTGCTCCGTCTACGTTCAACGTGTGTAAATGCACTAAGAGGGAGGGAGTGGTTCAAAAAAAAAAAGAAGGATCCCTCCTCGCGAGGAATTTATAACGGTCCTTTAATTATCCAATTATTCACAATATGTGTTGAATTTATGCTACTCTATCTCTCGCGCTAACCCCAAACCTTCGCCTTTAGGCGAGGGGGTGTTACAAATTGAAAAGAATCCACAGCTGCGGAGGAAGGGGAAGTATAGGAGAATTTACGTGGGAGCCTCATTGAATTTTCCACCCGTATATAGCATAGCGACACCTCTAAATTTAATTATGGTGCTCTTAATTGCAAAAGCTCTCTCACGGATATCCATCGTGAACAGAGAATGGCTTTCCGAATCTATTCATATGTATCACCATGACCTGATTTCTTTCATGTTGAACTATTAAATCATGCTTTAGTGATAAAATCGTGAATACAGAATGGCTATTAAATGAGCCATGGGGTGAAAAAAATCTCGATTTTATGATTTTTTCTTTAAAAAAATTATTCTGTAAAAGAATTGTTAAAGTTTTTAGGGCTTTTTTTTGGTATTTTTGTTTAATTAATCAACTGTCTCAATTTAATTAGAATGGACAGAATTGAATAAATTAATTGAATTGACTACATATTGTGCAAGAATAAAATAAATATTGATAATATTCAATGTGTTCACTTAAGCTGATTATAATCCTTTAAATCAAATAAGGGATGGTCACGTTATTTTGGAAACTCTACAGGAACAAAATGGCCAAAATGTGAGAATTTCAAATAATTTTTTTGAGCACAAAAATTTATTTTCTAAATTGAAAATACTGAATTCTTATCAATATTTGGCCATTTAACTAGAGTGCAAGCAAATTTCGAATTTTTGGTTTCAAAATTGGCTTGAAAACCGCTCTTGAAAGTCCCCGAGTTTCCAAAATAACGTGACCATCCCTTATTAGGCAATAATTAACAAACAATTATTGTTCAATCAAAATGATTGCTGAATAATACTATGTACTAACTTTACGGAATTATTCTAAAGGTCTCATTAAGCAGGGGGGGTTTATCTGGATGAAATTATTCGGATCTTTGGGAAATATTCGAAATATTTGCTAATATTCGGATGATTCGCCAAGTATAAGTCTAAGTCTAAAACTGCTAAAATCAAGCAATAAAAACACTTAAATCAAACTGAAAAGTAGTAAATTCAAACAGAAGAGGGTTGGTACAGAAATTATGGGAACTTGGTTACATTTTAGAGGGAATTTTCAATCTTTCTTTTAGAGAAAAATTTAAAACAAATATCCTTAAATTCTCATTAAATGGTTAAAGGTTCCATCTAATTGCGACGCCAGAAAAAACAATTTGTGACTCAAGTGCCTTATATCATGACTCAGCCTTTGCCTTTTGTTGACTCAATTTTTAACTTATTTATACGACAAAATACCTAATATAGCGCCAAAATTTAACTTAAGGAAAAATTTAATTAAAATTTCGTATTTTAATTGTTTTTAACGATTTAGAGTTTTTATAATTTTTAAACTATCCCTATAGTTCTAAATACAAACCAAAAATTAGTAAATTCAAGCCGAAAAATATTTGGTTTTCTGTCTAAAGAAAAACTGTTTAAAACAGCTTCAATACAGGAACAAAATTGAAAAAAAGATAATAATAATAATATATTGAATAAAGTCTTAAAAAAGCACTAAATTCAAACCGAAAAGTAGTAAATTGAACCCAAAAAAGACTTAATTAAAACCAAAAGTCCTAAATACGTTTTTGGTTTTTTTTTCGGTTTTTATCAAATATTCAGATCTTCGGAAATATTCGGATGATTCGCTTGAAAAGCCAAAATATTCGCCAGATCCCCTTCTCATTAAGTTTGAACACCCCTTCTCATTAAGTTTGAAAGCTCATTTTAGAGCTTTTCTGCATATATTTCTAAAGGTATAAATACCTTCTCTTTCCTGTTCAATACAAATATTTTTTTTATAATTGACTCAATATTGATACTATCATTATGGATTGATCAATAATTGACCATAAATTGATCAATTGGTTGATAAAAAAAATTGAAGAACAATAATTGATTGAGTAGTAGTTGAATCAATATTGATAGTAGCAATATTGAGTTAATGTAGGTCCGCATAGATGATCAATTATTGAGCAATGTGAAATGACCAGAGATTGATCAATAACAGACTAATGATTGATCAATCGATTAAATGGTGCAATTGACTTATCAATTATTGATCAATCATTGGTCAATATGATTGATTCAATCGTGATTGAGCCTTTATTGGCTCAATCATTTGTTTACTGGGATATTTTAATTTTTCCGCAAAAAATAAAGAAAATAAATTCAAAATAAACTCCCCAAAAAACATTAAATATTAATAAAAAGTTTGACCTTTTTTGCAATAAATAAATAAATAAAAAAATCTCCAAATTAAGTCTTTAAATCAATTAAGGGATTTTAAAATTAGGAAAAAAAACTTTATACCCATGTGGTTTAAACATATTTGCTCCATCCATAATGTACATTGAGTGGTATAAATGTTGTCAGCAAACAAGTACAATGACAAAGGCTAAGGGGAGAGAATTTTCACGGTGGATACCACCTCCCCTATATCGTTGTACTGAAAGGAATTTTCCAAGGAAAACTTTCCAAGTTAATCCGCTTTTCTGTCTCTCTCCCAACCTAGGGTGTTGTATATATGTACACACACAAATAATTGTATTACACATCGAGATAAGCAATAAATAGTCCAATAATAAAGAACACGGTCGTACGGTTGCGGGGAGATGTGCTGCGTGAGGAAAAGGCAAAGCTTCCCCCCTAATGATTTAACATGAAATTAATTTTGATTTTGATTTATAAACTTAGCACTTAAGCTTCCACATGAGAAAGCTCTCATGGCAGCTATGTATGCGGAAAAGCCACATCAAGAGTTAAGTGTTGAGGAAGTGAAGGGGAGAGAGAGAGAGAGATTTAAAGCTGGATTATAATTTGCATTTAGGGGAATTGTATCAAAATGCAATATCAATTTATAGGGGAGGCGTGGGAGGAATGAAATAATCATTTTCCCCCACGTACAGGGAGTTGTTTATAAACCTCATCTTCTTTGAATGGGAGGCGAGAGGAGGAAGAAGTAGTGAATTTGTATGAGAAAAGCTTTCGTACTGTGAGTTGAAAGAAAATTATTTTGCACTACAAAAGGAGCTTGAACGTGCAGCGCGCTGAACTTTGCAAATGTATGGAGAACTTTGCAATTCCTCATGCAGGAACTTTGTAATTTGTACAGTTGCAAATAAGAGTATCTTATCGGTTGCACACTAAGCTAATAATTCTAGCTTACACGGAGAGTTTTAGCTTTATATTGATCGGCTTATGTGGAATAAATTTTAAGCATAATGTTTTCTCAAGAAGCTTTTCTGATGCTTTTTGTATTAATTGACTTCTTTTTGCTTGATGAAAAAAATCCCACCCCTTCCAGGAAATGAAAGTGGCTCAATATGGGTAATTAATTAGCAAAAGTTTCATTTGCATCTTATGAATTAAATTTTCACAACTAAACACAATCATTTGCAGAACAATTTCCATTGAAGTTAAAACAAATTATGGGGAAAGAACTTTCCATGAGGAGCTTTTTTTTCCTCTCAGTTGTTTGGGATCATGGAAGGGTATGGTGGGTGGGAAAAAAACTTCTCTTGCACTTGAGTACAGTGGATGCTCATGAATGCTAATTATATCCTTAGTTTTATAAATCAAATAGGGTGATTCTTCACACTCGAAGTTACGGCGGAGGAGGTGGAAGGCACACACAAGAGGAGGAAAAAAAACGAAGACACAGCGAAAGAAGGAAGAAAGATGAGAAAAAGTTTTGAGTAAGATACGAACGTGGATGGGGTTGGGGGGAAAAAACAAGTCTTTTGTGCAAATTTTCAACGAATACGGGGTGTGGTGCAGAATGTTTCCCATGGAGTGAAAAGTTTTCTTGGTGGATGCACGGCAAAGTCGGCAAAGAGTGGCATTGAGCAAATTTAACCCATTTTCACCGAGTCTAAGCGACTTGGTATTACATCAACTTCCCTCCGCCGCCGTTCCATTCTCTCGCCGTCGTGTGCGAGCTTTTGACATCCCCCCCCCCCCCCCCCCCCGAAAACAGCCCTCAACCACCCCTGCAAGCCCCCACCCACCACCCAATTGCCAATTTTCACACGAAACATCTTTCGTCAATGCCACAAGATCCGCCTCTCGTACCAACCATCATCGCACCTTTTAGTACACACATAATAATGCGAGACTCTTAGATAGCAAAAGTATAATTCTGTTTTATTTCGATACACATTGTATCTCTGCCCGAAAATTTCTCTTCGGTGGAATCGCTAAAAATACCAAAAACGTGCCAAGAATGCTAAAGACCACGGTGCTACCATGGTTGCTACACCCCGTAATGATTCACCGTGCTGCTGGGGTATACACTACCCTCAAAAAGTTTCCGAGCAAGGCCTTAATGGGGTATTTATGAAGGCAAATTTCAAGTGGCTATATCTCCGGCTGTGGTCAACCGATTTTCAAAAATTTATTAGTTTTGAAAAGGTACATTTATCACCTTTCCAAAACTGGCAAATTTTTGAAAATCGGTCTATCCGTTATTTATTGGCAGCCATTTTCGTAAAGCTAGGTAAAAGTGTTTTTTTTTTCACGATTTCACAAATTTTGACTTTGACCTCTTGCATCTCGGCCACTAGTGCACCGATTTTGATGAATATAGTATCGTTGGAAAGGTAATTTAATTCTCTTTCCAAAATTGGTAAATTTTTGAAAATCGAATAACCACAGCCGGAGATACAGCCACTTGAAATTTGCCTTCAAAAATACGCAATTTTTGCTTGCCCGGAAACTTTTTGAGAGTAGTGTACGTACAAGTGCGAGAGATGATGCCAAAAGGAAGACTCTTCACCTTGTTTCACCAGAGCATTACATACCTACATATACACAAAAATATGTATGCGAGGAATGAGCGAAATATATATACATTTCTTCTACTTAATTACATTTATAGCAGCAGGTTTCCACCTTCCTCGCAGTTATATAGTCACTTAAGCCGTATTAATCACGCACAGTTGTATTAAATGTCTTCATATTTGTTATACCTCTGCTCAGCAACTTACCCCAGGTATTTTCGGGGGTTGGGTGGAATGCTGTAAGTCCCCCCGGATTGGGTGGTGAGTCGTGTGCGACAGAAGAGCCGGAAATTAAAACTATCTTTTGGCTCTCATACTATGAAGCTTCAAAGCTTCAAGCTGAAAGATTAGCTGGTGGTGTCTCTGTGAGGTGAATTTTATGCCACACACATTGTGGTGGAAACCACCCCCCATCCCCCCTATGGAAGGAAAACTTTTTCAACCCACTCATCCAACTCTTTTGCCCACAACCAATCCCTCCCCGCGTGCTTGCCATCTACACCCAAACCCTCAGCCCAGAGATAGAATTCTTTTCTTCCACAGCAGTGTGTCTATTCCTCAAAGAGAGTGGACTTTTAGTAGACAATTTAATTTCTGCACGAGTTTCCCACATAACATGTTTTCCTCTTATTGCATAGCTGAGGTTAATTCTGATTGATATTGCTATGTGTTGTGTTAGTTTGAACCTCAACAATACTACCATTGCTGTATATTTCATGATTATATCACCGCACAGTGGTTTTACACGTTTACCGCACTTAAGAAGGGGTTGATAACTACCAAACAAGGAGTGTATTGAAAAATATATTTCAACCCCTATCAAAGAGTAATTTAATTATAATGAAAAATTTGAAAAATTTAGATTTTGGACTCACCTTTTTGTTTTTTTTTATGTTTTAGCAACATTTAGAGACTTTTCTTGGTGACTTTAGAGCTTTAAAGTTGGTACATAATATACCTGCAAAAGAAAACAAATATCGTGATTTATTAGTCATAAACTAACATTTTCGTTCTTTTTCATCCACATAGAAAACTCTTAAAAGCAAACTTATCGAATATCTGGAAAATAATTGACTTTTTTTGTATTAAAAAAAGTTTGAGTTTTAAAAAGTTTAATTTAAAAAAATTGTTAAATAATGTTTTTTATATGATTATTTTTTATGAAATTTTAGAATAAATAGTAAACTTTTCTTATGAATGCTTTCATAATTTAGGGACGTTTGGGTAATTTTACAATTTCTTTGTATCAGTTTTTAAAAAATTAATGAGCGTGAAAATTTCATGTCTATAATTAAATTCTCTTTAATATTATCAACGCATTTTTAGGTCACTTTTCCTTCTCATTTATTTACCCTTAAATTGTGTGGAAATTGCCCTGGACTCCCCTTTAGAAAACCGCAAACTTTTAATTTAAAAAAAAGTGCACAATTTGTTCGAAAGAAAACACGTTAAAGTTGGTATAAAAAAGCTGAGCTTTAAGTGATTAAGAAGCTTTTAAGAAATGACGTTTCGTTAACGCCCATCCATGTAAAGTAAACTAAAAGCAAATCAATTACACGAGGAGATCCCAGACGATCCAAATAACTTAGTTACCGAGAACCTCTTACACCAAAGTCTGGGGGGTTTTCATCCACTTAATTGGTAAAGAATGGATGACATGGTGAGATGTTAGAGCGAAGGGGCGGAGGGAGGATGCTACGTGATGAAACCTCAAAATTTATTAAATAAAATAATTTGGGAATAAATGTGCTCGCGTAGTGTGAAATTTGTCCCTTAAATGATGAATCAGCTACGTTGCAATTGCTAAAATATCCCCACACAGGAAAAGGACTTGGTTGTGATTCTGTGTACCCAACTGGGGAGGTTGGTGATGGCTTTCCGGGGGGTTGAGTAAAGAAAGCTTAAGTGGCTAAATGGGGTCGCTTTGGGTGTAAGTATTGAAAGCTCACACTCCGATGTGCGGTGTTGTCTGGAGAAATTCAATTATTTCGCCGGTATTGTATATATAGCACATTTGCAGTGGCTATATCCATACTAAGGGTGTCATATTGCTACATATATATATTGGTGGGTAGGACAGAGTGTTCTGGAGAGTGGTGAGGATATAGCACAGCATGCAGAGCATCTATTTCCGTATTTCCGAGAACCTAATTTGAACAATATGATGAAACCAACGCCCCATTTACTTTATACGAATGACTATGTGCTTTAATGCTATCAACGTTATACTCCCCCATACCCCCCCCCCCCCCCCACCCCTCTCTACCCTCTTTCGCGTAGCCACCCTTCGCGCCTCCAAAGCCACCACTCCTTCCATATATGGAGAGTATTACATTTTCATCTACATTATGCGCATCATGGCTCCAAAAAGCAACCCCCGCATACAAGCGACTAGCTGGATGATGAAACATTTACACCAGGGCTCGCACAGCTCGTCCTCTTTCACTATTCAATCCACTCTCGGGTGGCAAAATGTTGCGGACCGTGTCCCCACCTCACCCACCCCCAACTACCTTTTGTACCGAGCACCCAGCCAAGGCGTATTGCATGTGTGTGTGTAGCAACATAAAACTGGCAATTATCACGAAATTCATAGTGGGAAGAATCGTTAATTCCCTTCCATGGCAAAATTGTCCCATCCGCAACTGTGGCATAGACGAAAAATGGACTCAATGTGTATCCCCACACACACAGAGCTCCATTAGATGTGGTTATGATTCGTTATCACCTGGACTTAAACATGGAATATGCTCTACGGACCTCTGTCAACCTGATAAATTTTCAAATTACATTACTACGGATTGAATGTGAGAACGAGGGTATGTTGATGAAAGACTCTCATATGTGAATTAATTAAAATAAGTCTCCATGTGCAGCAGTTGTGCAACTAATAAGCTTAACCAACAGACGCCTGATTAATTCATACCAGCAGTGTCCTTACACATTGTGTTTATCATTTGTGCATATTTTATAATGGAATAGTAACTAATTAATTAGTTGCACCGGATGTAATTGGTGGATTAACATGCAATGATTTCATTTGATGCCAATAATTGTAAGATTTTTCCTAATCTTTGAAAGCTCTGAAAGCTTTCTTGATGTTATGTAATTTATCTAAATTCTAGGCTAATTTTAAAATCTTGTGGTAGATTCTGATAAAAATATTTTCTTTTCTTTTCTAAGTACTAAAAAAACAATAAAGAATTTGTTGTTCAGGAAAATTCTTAGAAAGATCTCTGGAAGCGGCTTGGAAAAGCAATTCGAGGGCTACACTGTAAAAACTGCTAAGTCGGTTGTTAGTCGGTTTGTAAGTTAACCGGTTTTACAATGTGGCCCTCGATTCTCCTTAAAAAGTCCGATTAAAGATAGAAATAAAATGTCAATTTCTTATAAGATTTTACCCAGAATATAAAAAAATCTTATAACTGACGAATTGTAAGAAAAGAAACGAAAAAAATTGTATCAGAATCTATCACCTTTTCTTAAAAACTGCCACAGCAAAGAGTTAATCACATCAATAGAGAAAAATTCCTCATGGTGACGTCATTTTCCACATTTTAAGCAAATATTTACCTGATTTTCCCAACTAATTTATTTGTGAAATGAGGATTTTCTTTAACAAATTATTATTATTTTTTGATGCCCTTAAATATTAACCGTTTCCTGAATGTTCTCTGAAATGAAAATTTTTGATATTCTGTGACTAAACTCCTTTTATGTAGCTTCAACAGAACCAGAGATATGTTTTTTTTTTAATAATTTAATATTAAGGGAACGTGGCCCAATTTCGACCGTTTTACAAAACTCTTCAAACTAACCTGTAATTTGAAAAATTTCCAAGAAATAAAAAATAAAATTGAAAATGTTTTTCCGCTATTTTATAGAGTTAAAAGTTTTTATGCTTATGACGACGCAAAATTTATTGCATGATTTTTCAGCATAATTTCCTCTGAACAAAAAAAAGCAGAAAAGCCAATATGAGGTAATTATTGCAAATTGCATTAATTTTCCAACTGGTGTGGAATTTTCCTTTTAATGTGGGCAATTAATTTTTACGCGAAAATATTTCAATTATGCTTTCGCATCATACCCGCGCGCGAGCACCAGCGATTGTTCGACGGAGGACAATTGGGCTAAATCGATAAATCCGTTTAATAAGTTTATGATTCTGAACGTGGAACGTGTGTGGGTGTGTGCAGTGCATGTGAAAGTGGATCGTATTGCACAAAAGGGGTTGATATTTAATTAAATAAAAGGAATTAATGGTTTATGTATTGTTGTGTGAAAAATATTTTCCTTTCAGGCATTTCCATGAGTGAACATATTTTGTGGAATGCTCATGAGAAGTTTTTTTTTGTGCCATGAAAATCCTCGGAATCTCTGCAGGGTTAGGGGGGTGGAGTGGTGTGGGTTGTGGGGAAAACTTTAAAGAGGGAGAATGAGAAGGTTTTGATCGTTTTTCAGAGGTTATATGGGGTGTGCAAATGGGGTGGGGAGGTGGTTGCCAAAGAGGGCATAGAGGACACCCGGGGCTCGTGGTTACTCGTATTCACTTCATATAGGGAGGAAAATTCCTCGGTGCGGCGATCCCCCAAAAGGCCATCTCGTGAAAAGTGACAATGGCCGAGAGAATCCCCCTGAATACGATTTTTACCATAGGCCAGGTTTTGTTAGAAAATGTCCCCTTGGTTAACCGTAGATAAATGAAAATGGTCTATGGTGGGTGGGGGGTTTTAGTGTACACGGCTCTTACACTTCCCGTATCATCATGGAACTTTGTTGTGCTGCCAGCAAACGGGCAAAATTCCCCTTTCAACAATAAAATGACCACATAACATAAATATGTGAGAATATATTAAATTATTAGATGAAGATACCATGTGAAGTTTATATTAACTATATGGTTTTTTGAGGGGGCGGCGGAGGATGGCTGAGGGGTGGAAAAACGCCAAAAAGGGATGATTGCTGGAAGCTCATGGTACTATAAGTTTGAATGTTCTCTCCATACCTCGATTATGATACTATACTATATACCTTCACCCGCAGTAGCAGCATTAACTAAGGACCCTCTCTCCCTTTTATGATGCGAAAAAGCCTCTCTCACAGTATGTGTGCAACCCCATATATAACAACAACCCCAAACCCTTGGAGATGCAAAGAAAAATTTGGGACAGACGATTATGAGAATCCCAACTCATACACCGAATAACATGCTTTTCTCTTTCAGTTAACATCATAATGTTGCTGTCTCCTCCCACCCACGGCCCTCCCAGAGCAACTCACATAAGATATCTTGTGCACACAATTCACAATATATCTGCCCTGTGTGCGTGTAGAGCCCCTGAGTGTCCCGCTTTGTTCATCTCCACGAGGGTGGGTGGTGGCGTACCACCCCTCCACGAAAAATTGGAGATCGTGAGTTGGTTATTTAAACAAGGCGCCATATCAAACTGTTTCGGTATTTGTTTACAGCGGCAAACAAAATGGAAACACAAACAGAAAACAGAATAACTCGACGCGGAGATTAAAAGCTCCAGATAAGGGAGCTTTCTATTTGACTGTATATGACGCTGATTTGCTTTTCCTTTTTGATTTTTTTCCCCCGCTCTACGTTAAGATAAGTAAATCGCATAATTTCTGCGTCACAATCACCGACTTTCAGTCCCATCTTGAGGGCCATTCCACAATCTGTTCACCCACACCACTCAATTGTATATATAGCATATTGCACCCCCATCCACCTACAATCCATACATATGTACGGGAGAGAGAAGGCACAGCAAAAAGGAAGGGCACAAAAAATTGATCCGATTAACTAAATTTCGGCATCAGGTGGACTTCCTTCTGCATCCCCCCCCTTTGCTCGGCAATCGAACTCGCCAATTCCACCCATTTGTCAGGTTTTGTATATGTTTTGTGTGGGTGATTCTAAGGGTCAAAGGGGTGGCTATTGACATGCTTTTGTTTCCAGATTACTTCCAAACTCCCCCAACTCCCAAAAAGTCGATCAATAGCCATTTTCTCATAAAGATTTTATTGGAAAGGAGACTGTGAGAAGATTTGGGGGTGGCTTCACTGCATGAAGGGAACTTCTTAGAATAGAAACATAAATTTGTTGTGGATGGTATGAAAGCAAATTTTAATGAGGGGTGTACTTTCAAGAAGGGAAAGGGCGATTTTTGTTTACACAGGACCCCCGAAGGCAAATCAGGGACATAAATTTTGAGGCAATAAATTGCCTAAAAATATGATAAATAAACGATTTTCCGTCAAGTATTCAAATATATGAGAGAGGAAGTCTCTAGAAGAAGAAAAAAAAGAAGAAAAGTTTCAGATTGCAAGGGTTGAATGAGAAAGTCAATGAGTTGGAAGCTCCTTTACGTCTTCTTTTAGAAGGAGGAAGAAAAAGGTTTATTCAGACTAAATTTTGGTCAATTGGGGAAGGGTTTTCATGGGGAAAAAATACATTAAAATACTTGGATGGTTAAAATTGTTAAAAGGTTAAGAAATTGGGGTTGATTTTGTTAAGAATCTTTCTTTATTTTCTTACAACTTTCAGAGTATTTGTCATTCTATTAAGAAAAATTGAAAGATTCTTACACCTTTGATCGTTCAATCATGTTACAAAAAAAAAGCTTTTCTTTGACTCTTTCTGACCTCAGGTTTTACGTTATATATTTAAGGGAGGTCTCTTGGGAAAACTGTTAGAATTTATCCATTTTTAATGTTGTCATTTTCTTAGGGTTTTTCTTAAACCTGATTTTCCGATGTTGGTTACATTTGAAGCCTAATTATTGAAGTTCAAGAAAATCACTTTTCGCCATCTTAAGTGCGACGCCATCTTGTGATTTTCCGAATTTTCCACAGAACTGCTCTACAACACAAAGCTAGGTTTTTCTCAGGATCTACTGGACGGATTTTGATGGGGTAAAAAGTAACTTTATTGTTTTTACCGACGTGATTATTCAAATTCAGTTTTCCGGGTTTTTCGTCGGATCGGTATGGATGGAGATTAAAACACCAGAGTTTTCATCCCAGAGCTTTCGGCTTTACACAAAGCCTTCTTCAGTGGCTGTGGAAAAGTTTTATTTGGACATTAGCAGCCGTACAATCATAAATATTTTTCTCAAAAACATACTCAAAAGGTTGGTGATTTTCTTCTTTCTCCTCAGCTCTGTTCGTCACACATCGCCCCAACAATCTGGGTCGCCACACAACAACATGGAAATTCTTTACAAAAACAATAATTAGAGAGAAAACACACAAAAAGCCAAAACCTCCTTCTCCCGCGCTTTGATGGAAAATGTATCATTCATTCATCCGCCGTAGGTGGCGCATCTGCATTATCCAAGTCATTCCACAGTGATGTCATCACTGACAGCTGTCAGGTGCAAAACCAAAACAATCATCAATGTGAATCATCCACTTTTGCTGTGTTCTATCAAGGAAGCATAAACTACGCTCACCCCAGCATAATCTGATCGTTTGTTTACTGTTTTGTGCTGGTTCCTTTTTATGTGGAGTGCTTCTAAAAGTAGTCTCTTTTCGTAGGTTTGGTGCGTGTCGATGATTTTCGTCTCGCCAAACTTGAAAGAATGTCCGGAACCGACACTGTGGGCACATAAGGCAGATACCTCTTTGTTCCTGACGGGGGGTCTGCAGTCACCTTCATGCTGGGAGACCCGCTTGGACAACATTTGGGATGTAGTACCAATATAGGTCTTGGGGCAACCTCCACATGGAATCTCATACACAACATGACGTCTCTGTCCCAGCGGGATTGGATCTTTCAGGCGACTGAAGTAATTACCCACTAGTAGTATGTGTTCAGCAAGTTCCCCTTTGAGGTAGGTCAGTGTTGTGTTGTTGTTGGGGAAGGTCAGTGCTGAGTGACGTCATAGTGGAGTGGGGAAGGTCGGGTTTTTGATGGGGAAATTGAGCGAGGTCAGTGCCGTGAGGTTGTTTTTGAGGAAGGTCAGTGATTTGTGGTGACGTAATGTGGTGGACGCCATCTTGAAAATTTTATTTTGTCGGCCATTTTGAATTACGTCATGTTTTTGTACGCCATTTTCTGTGATGTCACATTTTTGACGCCATATTGAATTTTAGCCTTCATATTGAATTTTATTCCGCCATTTTGAAATTAAATCCACCATTTTGAATTGTAATTTTTATATTCCGCCATATTGGATTTGTCCGGCATATTGTTTTTATTCCACCATCTTTGTTTTGTCCGCCATATTGAATTTTATCCCTCCATTTTGAATTTAAATCCGCCATTTTGAATTGTGATTTTTATATTCCGCCATATTGGATTTGTCCGCCATATTGTTTTTATTCCACCATCTTTGTTTTGTCCGCCATATTGAATTTATCCCTCCGTTTTGAATTTAAATCCTCCATTTTGAATTGTAATTTTTATATTTCGCCATATTGGATTTGTCCGCCATATTGTTTTTATTCCACCATCTTTGTTTTGTCCGCCATATTGAATTTATCCCTCCGTTTTGAATTTAAATCCGCCATTTTGAATTGTAATTTTTATATTCCGCCATATTGGATTTGTCCGCCATATTGTTTTTATTCCACCATCTTTGTTTTGTCAGCCATATTGAATTTTATCCCTCCATTTTGAATTTAAAATCCTCCATTTTGAATTGTAATTTTTATATTTCGCCATATTGGATTTGTCCGCCATATTGTTTTTATACCGCCATCTTTGTTTTTGTCCGACATCTTTAATTTATGCCCGCCATTTTGAATTCTGGATTTTTATCACACCATCTTGTTTTCTGTCCACCATTTTAAATTTTATGCCGCCATTTTGAATTCTGAATTTTTAATTCCACCATATTGGATTTGATTTATTAACCGTTTTTTAATTTTGAATATTCAATTTGACCGTTTTGATCACCGTCATATTGATTTCGCGCCTTTGAATTGATTTTAAAATGTTTGAATATTTAAATTATTGTAATTTTTGTAATGGAAAAAAATCTTGACCTTTTATGAGATTTGAACATGCAAGGTTTGAGTGCCCAGTACGGAGCTCTAACCATTGGGCTATAAATGACTTGTCAGGCAGCCCACCATAATTGTGAACCGTACATCCGACCCCGATCTTGATGATTCATATCACACACATTAAATGAATGAAGCGTGGACGAGAAAAAAATTGCTCAAAGGAAATTTGAGCAGACACTTGGCAACGAAGAATGGGTGAAGCGACACTGAGAAAAATTTCGCGGACTAGACATTTTTTCGCGATCACTTCATGAAGTGTATGAATTATGTGGCTTTTATTTGAGGAGAAAAAGACAATATATTTTCAATGTATAAATATTGGGCTTTGAGTGTTGCATTAATTGTATGTGGAACTTTCGTCTTTTTCCTCTCTCTCTCTATGATCACCGCTTATGTGTCTTAATTGTGTGGGGAAAAATGCAATTTACTCCCATGCATAATTTTCACATGTTTTTTTGCCTGCTTTATCACACATCGTTTGTGATCGGGGCTTAAAGTTTTTTATGAGTATATGATTTTGATTTTTTTCAGAAATAAACAACTTTAAAATTTTTTATTGCTATAGATTTGTGTTTTTAAAATTTTCATTGCAATAAACTTGCGTTTTTGAAATTTTCATTGCAATAAATTTGCGTTTCTGAAATTTTCATTGCAATAGATTTAAGTTTTTGAAATTTTCATTGCAATAAATTTGCCATTTTCTCATGTTATGAAATTTTAAAAGAGACTTTGCGCATGCAAATATTTGTCACTATTTTTTACATAGCTCAATAATTCGTGTTGTTTGTTTTAATGAGTAAAACATGAACGCAAAAATTTGATCCTCCACAATGCATAGAGTTGATGACTTTGTGTAGTGAGTAAGTAAATGAAACGATTGCACATTTCCATTTAAAAATTAAGCGTTCACATGAGGATGATACCTTTTATGTATGTTGTGATAAAAATAAATATGTATATTGATTTCATTGTCTTTATTTTAGTAATTCTTACATAAGAAAACATTTTCTAAGTATTTAGTTTAAGCTAAAACTTATTCTAAGATTAAATATTGGTGTACATTTACATAAATATTATTAAAGTAATAGCCTAAAGGTAAGGAATCAAAATTTTCGGCACATTTCCTTTTCATTAATGCGGTCTTTGTGCGTGGATCGTAAATTCAGAGAAGATGTCAAATACGGAATTGATTTGAGCTATCGGTTTGATCGAAAACACCCAAATGAGTTCAGAGACATTGCCTATAGCGATTATATTCGGTATGTTACTTTCAGATGAAAACAAAGATGAAATGAACAAAAAACTTAAAATTTACAAAGAATACCCTGCTAAATTAAACAGATTACATAGTCTTATAAAAGGCATAACAATGTTTTTTTAAATTCTAGTACATTTTTTATTGTAAATCATTGAACTGTGATAACATAGAAATCTCATGGAAAATACGAAAATAGTTTAAAGGTTGTTTGTTTACATTTAGAGGTGCCGTGAAATGTGAAGTATTCAAACGCGTTATGTTATTTAATTGACATGTCTCGAGATATTTTTCATAATATTCTCTAACATAATATTCAACAGATTTATTATAGACAAGAGTTATATTCACGAATTCCAAGAGATAGAACAATTTATCGAATTCTTTCTTTGTTAATAAAATAGTTGTATCGGCTTGAGTTAAAAGCAATGTAGGAGAGTTATTAAGGTTCATGAAATCTACTGTAAAATTATTTTCCAAATATGAATTTAACTGATTTATATAACTTGTTCTATCAACGACAATATGTTCTTCCAAGTCAAATAGTGAATTTAAGATTTTTTCACAAGCACTAAACAGTCGCCAAGATTTTTGATTGAAAATTATTGCATCGACACCTAACCAGTAATTAATTACGCAAATTTTAACAATCGATGTAAAATCTATTGCCGAAAATCCAGTTGTTACGTAACTCGTGTTTGAGCTGTTCAGGAAATGGGTGTATGTCCCGATCATTTCAACGTCGTTGCTTTTGCGGGGTCCTCGTGCATCAGCGGGCGTGACATCTGTACCCTGAAGATCCTTTTCATCCTCATGTGTAGAATTGTCGTCCACAGATGTTTTTTTAGTTTTCTCTGGTGATACAATCTTTGAATCAGTTGTTTTGGGCTTTCGTCTTTTCTCTTGCTTACTGCTTTTCTTAGATTTAACTTTCACAATACCCATTTCGTTCACTTTTTTTGTTGAAGTTTAAGAAGTGTAATATTCGACTTTGATGACGTAAATGAATTTTAAAATAAGATTTCGACCTTTATATTTTTTTAAAATGCTATCGGTTTCTGAATCGTTTACCGAAGTTCTCCGAAGGTTTTTATGCGGTTCCGAAGGTCAATTAAGTACAAAGAGTTAATTTCACAACTTAATGAAATATATCAAATGAAAAAGTATAGTCAGCAAAATATAACAATTTCACAACAGCTCTCAATAAAAATGAATTGTCATGAAAAATTTGTCCAGACACGTTTTCTTATAGAATTTCACAATGGGCCTAATTCAGCGACCAAGAAACCCTTGAAATCTTTAAATTTTGTACTGAAATTTCAAGATTTCAAGCGAATTTCAAGGGTTTCTTGGTCGCTGAATAAGGCCCAATGCTTCACTTTTTTTTAAAAATGCAATAGAAGCTATTCAATGCAATTCAGCAAAATTTGGTGAGAGAATGATGATGAGTCGTTTCCCACACACAGAAATGAAAAGAAGAGGGGGGTTTTGTCAACGTAAGCTTAATTTGGTTATAAATACTGAATTATTTCCATAATTTTCATATTCCACATCAGTCTCTTTGAGAGTTAAATCAGCCATCTTTAAGTGCCCCACATCTACTTCAACATATATCATCACTCCTACAAGAGTTAACTTTTCGTGAATCATCAAAGTATATCTTCAAAAACTAATAAAAATGGTAAGTTAATGCAATATCTTTTTCTTATTATGATGTTTGTTCTTACGATAGAAAATGTTTTATTTATTAGGATCTGAAAGCAGCCTTTACCAAGGGGAACAAAGTTGCAGAATCGATGGCAGCCACGAAACTGGAACCTTTCGTCTATCATCCGATAATCTCTATGAAGAGATTAGAAACAAAATACGGTCCTCAGGTGCTCGTCGAAATAGAGGACAACAAAAAGGTGTGGCTGCCATCGAGCTTCTCAAAGGAGCTAACGGATGAAGTAATATCAACCATCAGACCATATGAATGGCTTATGTCATTCAAAGGAATGAAAAAAATAGGCAGATTCACCAAAGCAGAATTTGATGTTAAGCTGAATAACCACAACGATGTTTTATAACAAATTATGTACGTTCATGTTATTTGGTAAAATAAAATTAATTAAACATACTTTATTTTTTATTTAAATGAAGAAAGGGATGCTTTATCATCGTTGAATTGTACAAAAATTTCCACTCGCTTGTCGTAAATCAACACAACGAATTTTTTTATCAAATTCCTGTGGAAGACTTCGGATGTTCTGGTTCAAAATTTTAACCCAATTACGATCAACAATTCGTCAACAACACAATTCAACATCTGGAAAACGACATTGAGGAGATTTTGGCACTAAGCGAGATAGGAGCAACACTGCATAGAGGATACTGTGAAGGCGATCTCGATGTGAATGAAGACATTGATGATAATTTGCTGAACATGGATAGTAGACATCCGGAATTTCTACTGCAGCAGCCCCAAAAGGAACAACTACCGGATGAGCAGGTACTGAAAATGAAGGGGGAAGGGCTACAGGAGCAGTATCCAGGGAAAATTCAGTCACAGATGATGCATCAAAAGCAGAAGCGGTTGAAGCAATTTCGAGAAGTGTGTGAGAAAATAAAAGCTCAAAATCGCGAGGCCCTTAAGGCTAAATTGACACCATCCCATTTCAGTATTGGTTGATATTTCTATACGTTGTAATGCACAAACGAAAAATTCAAAAACGTCAAATTTGTGAAATGAAAATTTCAAAAACCGTAAATCAACACAACGAAAAATTCAGAAATGAAAACTTGCGAGAATGAAAATTTTAAAAATGCAATACTTTTCAAATGATAATTTAAAAAACGCAAATCTTTTGAAATGTAAATTTTAAAAATGCAATGCTTTCAAATGGTAATTTAAAAAACGCAAATCTTTTGAAATGTAAATTTTAAAAATGCAATGCTTTCAAATGGTAATTTAAAAAACGCAAATCTTTTGAAATGTAAATTTTAAAAATGCAATACTTTTCAAATGATAATTTAAAAAACGCAAATCTTTTGAAATGTAAATTTTAAAAATGCAATGCTTTTCAAATGGAAAGTTAAAAAACTCAAATCTATTGCAATGAAAATTTCAAAAACGCAAATTTATTGCAATGAAAATTTCAAAAACGCAAATTTATTGCAATGAAAATTTCAAAAACGCAAATTTATTGCAATGAAAATTTCAAAAACGCAAATTAAATGCAATGAAATTTTTTAAAGTTGTTTAATTCTGAAAAAAAAATCCAAAATCTTATAGGTACTCATAAAAAATTTAACCCACAATCACAAACGATGTGTGATAAAGCAGGCAAAAAAACATGTGAAAATTATGCATGGGAGTAAATTGCATTTTCCCCCCCACAATTAAGACACATAAGCGGTGATCATAGAGAGAGAGAGGAAAAAGACGAAAGTTCCACATACAATTAATGCAACACTCAAAGCCCAATATTTATACATTGAAAATATATTGTCTTTTTCTCCTCAAATAAAAGCCACATAATTCATACACTTCATGAAGTGATCGCGAAAAAATGTCTAGTCCGCGAAATTTTTCTCAGTGTCGCTTCACCCATTCTTCGTTGCCAAGTGTCTGCTCAAATTTCCTTTGAGCAATTTTTTTCTCGTCCACGCTTCATTCATTTAATGTGTGTGATATGAATCATCAAGATGGGGGTCGGATGTACGGTTCACAATTATGGTGGGCTGCCTGACAAGTCATTTATAGCCCAATGGTTAGAGCTCCGTACTGGGCACTCAAACCTTGCATGTTCAAATCTCATAAAAGGTCAAGATTTTTTTCCATTACAAAAATTACAATAATTTAAATATTCAAACATTTAAAATCAATTCAAAGGCGCGAAATCAATATGACGGTGATCAAAACGGTCAAATTGAATATTCAAAATTAAAAAACGGTTAATAAATCAAATCCAATATGGTGGAATAAAAATTCAGAATTCAAAATGGCGGCATAAAATTTAAAATGGTGGACAGAAAACAAGATGGTGTGATAAAAATCCAGAATTCAAAATGGCGGGCATAAATTAAAGATGTCGGACAAAAACAAAGATGGCGGTATAAAAACAATATGGCGGACAAATCCAATATGGCGAAATATAAAAATTACAATTCAAAATGGAGGATTTTAAATTCAAAATGGAGGGATAAAATTCAATATGGCTGACAAAACAAAGATGGTGGAATAAAAACAATATGGCGGACAAATCCAATATGGCGGAATATAAAAATTACAATTCAAAATGGCGGATTTAAATTCAAAACGGAGGGATAAATTCAATATGGCGGACAAAACAAAGATGGTGGAATAAAAACAATATGGCGGACAAATCCAATATGGCGGAATATAAAAATCACAATTCAAAATGGCGGATTTAAATTCAAAATGGAGGGATAAAATTCAATATGGCGGACAAAACAAAGATGGTGGAATAAAAACAATATGCCGGACAAATCCAATATGGCGGAATATAAAAATTACAATTCAAAATGGTGGATTTAAATTCAAAATGGCGGAATAAAATTCAATATGAAGGCTAAAATTCAATATGGCGTCAAAAATGTGACATCACAGAAAATGGCGTACAAAAACATGACGTAATTCAAAATGGCCGACAAAATAAAATTTTCAAGATGGCGTCCACCACATTACGTCACCACAAATCACTGACCTTCCTCAAAAACAACCTCACGGCACTGACCTCGCTCAATTTCCCCATCAAAAACCCGACCTTCCCCACTCCACTATGACGTCACTCAGCACTGACCTTCCCCAACAACAACACAACACTGACCTACCTCAAAGGGGAACTTGCTGAACACATACTACTTGCATTTTTCCCCACACAATTAAGACACATAAGCGGTGATCATAGAGAGAGAGAGGAAAAAGACGAAAGTTCCACATACAATTAATGCAACACTCAAAGCCCAATATTTATACATTGAAAATATATTGTCTTTTTCTCCTCAAATAAAAGCCACATAATTCATACACTTCATGAAGTGATCGCGAAAAAATGTCTAGTCCGCGAAATTTTTCTCAGTGTCGCTTCACCCATTCTTCGTTGCCAAGTGTCTGCTCAAATTTCCTTTGAGCAATTTTTTTCTCGTCCACGCTTCATTCATTTAATGTGTGTGATATGAATCATCAAGATCGGGGTCGGATGTACGGTTCACAATTATGGTGGGCTGCCTGACAAGTCATTTATAGCCCAATGGTTAGAGCTCCGTACTGGGCACTCAAACCTTGCATGTTCAAATCTCATAAAAGGTCAAGATTTTTTTCCATTACAAAAATTACAATAATTTAAATATTCAAACATTTTAAAATCAATTCAAAGGCGCGAAATCAATATGACGGTGATCAAAACGGTCAAATTGAATATTCAAAATTAAAAAACGGTTAATAAATCAAATCCAATATGGTGGAATTAAAAATTCAGAATTCAAAATGGCGGCATAAAATTTAAAATGGTGGACAGAAAACAAGATGGTGTGATAAAAATCCAGAATTCAAAATGGCGGGCATAAATTAAAGATGTCGGACAAAAACAAAGATGGCGGTATAAAAACAATATGGCGGACAAATCCAATATGGCGAAATATAAAAATTACAATTCAAAATGGAGGATTTTAAATTCAAAATGGAGGGATAAAATTCAATATGGCTGACAAAACAAAGATGGTGGAATAAAAACAATATGGCGGACAAATCCAATATGGCGGAATATAAAAATTACAATTCAAAATGGCGGATTTAAATTCAAAACGGAGGGATAAATTCAATATGGCGGACAAAACAAAGATGGTGGAATAAAAACAATATGGCGGACAAATCCAATATGGCGAAATATAAAAATTACAATTCAAAATGGAGGATTTAAATTCAAAACGGAGGGATAAATTCAATATGGCGGACAAAACAAAGATGGTGGAATAAAAACAATATGGCGGACAAATCCAATATGGCGGAATATAAAAATCACAATTCAAAATGGCGGATTTAAATTCAAAATGGAGGGATAAAATTCAATATGGCGGACAAAACAAAGATGGTGGAATAAAAACAATATGCCGGACAAATCCAATATGGCGGAATATAAAAATTACAATTCAAAATGGTGGATTTAATTTCAAAATGGCGGAATAAAATTCAATATGAAGGCTAAAATTCAATATGGCGTCAAAAATGTGACATCACAGAAAATGGCGTACAAAAACATGACGTAATTCAAAATGGCCGACAAAATAAAATTTTCAAGATGGCGTCCACCACATTACGTCACCACAAATCACTGACCTTCCTCAAAAACAACCTCACGGCACTGACCTCGCTCAATTTCCCCATCAAAAACCCGACCTTCCCCACTCCACTATGACGTCACTCAGCACTGACCTTCCCCAACAACAACACAACACTGACCTACCTCAAAGGGGAACTTGCTGAACACATACTACTCCCACTTTCTCACGTGTAGAGAATGCTGGGGACACATTTGTATCCCGCGCGATGAGCTTCCGCATCTTCTCGGACACCCCCCTGATGTACGACATCGATTTGTATGTCCTCGGCTCATTAGCGCTTCCGGCAGCAGCATCCCTCGCCGGAATTCTCTCGTTGGGTCTCATAATCCTGCGAATGATCTTATCCGGGAAGTCGTTCAGCTTGAGTATATTCCTCAATTTCGCATCTAGACGACCATCATCCTTCGTGGTAAGTGCACGAGCTCTCCTCACTAGATTTTTGCCTACATTGATCACTGTGTTCACAGGATGGCCACTCTTGAAGTTTAACAATCTGTTTGATGCACAGCTTTTCGTGTACCATGTGGTGCTGAGGGACCCATCGGAGGCCCTGTGGATGGAAACATCAAGGTATGGAAGGATGCCCTCTACCTCTCTCTCCATCGTGAATTGCACCATGCTATGCTGTGCATTAAACCTCTCCAGGATCATGTCAACATCATCACGGTGAACTGCCAGAAGGAGATCATCCACGTACTTGCGTATGAAGTCAATCCTCAGTGGTGAATCCGGATCATCGACGACATCCCCAATGAGCTTTTGCATCACCACATCGGCCAGAATTGGACTCACCGGCGAACCCATGGCTACGCCATTCAGTTGTAGATACGTATTACCTCTGAATTTAAAGTAACCAGAATCCACACACAGTTGTATCAACCGGCGTTCCACCTCCCTCAGAGCCAGATCAGTGGGTATATTGGTAAATAATGCAATCACGTCCAGGCTAATCAGAATGTACCCCTCCGGCAGTCGTCTGTTTCTCAAAAATTCCACTAAATTCAGGGAATTTTTCACATTCAGATCATTCTCCGCGAACGGAGAGAGAATCTCAGTCACCAACTTGGCGGAATTGTATGTTGGGCTGCCCACAAAGGACACAATTGGCCTCAGGGGAACATCCTTCTTGTGAATTTTGGGGAGGCCGGTAAAAAGTAAATGAAAGAGGAAATTCCAATGCAGATTTTGATGTACCAGAATTTTGAATTTCCATCCTTGGGCTGAGAATAGTGAAAAAACGTCAAAAATATCTGAAAAAAGTCACATTTTTCCACTTTTCTCTGCCCTACGATGGAAATTCAAAATTCCGCTACATCAAAATCTGCATTGGTGTTTCCTCTTCCATTTGCTTTTTACCCCATCAAAATCCATCCAGTAGATCCTGAGAAAAACCTACCTTTGTGTTTTGAAGAAAATATCAAGATGGCGTCGCATCTAAGATGGCGGAAAATGATTTTCTTATTCTTCAATAATATGTCTTCAAATGTGACCAACATTTGAAAATCAAGTTTAAGAAAAATAAAAACATTGAATTTCATCAGCTCTCAAAAGAGACCCCCCTTAAAAGGACTATTCTAGATAATTTTCTAGAAGACATTTCCTTCCCATTTGTAATGTAGCACACAGCATTTCATCAAAATCTCCAACCTTATGACCTCTCTATGTACCTACGCGTGAAAAAAAGCTCAGAGAGATGAGATGACCTGTAACGAAGTATGAATTATTAAAATTGCTAAAAAGATTAATTTTTTTTCAGCAAAAAAATCTGAAAAAACTCCCCAAATGTTTTTGAAAGAGAATAATTTATTAAAGGAATTCTGAAAGCGAGAGCTGTATGGAAGGTCACTTTTAGGAATATATAGGCGAGCTTCATGTAAAATGTAGCTCGATATCAAAAGTCTTCGGAAGCCCAATCACGGATTTTCTTTCTTTTCTACGCGCTGATGCTGCTATGTAGCACAGTAAAGCCGCCAGAAATGAGCTTCCGGAGGATGATGAGAAAAAAAAGAGGCGCCAATGAGGAAAAAAAACGATCCTGGGAATAATTTTACGACCCTCCGGATGGATCATGGGGGTGTGAGGGTCAGGGAAAAATCTCGCATGGATTGTGGGGTGAATTTCGTCGATTCGGTAAGTGGACGAAGAGCTCGGGTATTTTGGGAGCATTGAAGGAAATCCACTTCACCAGCTGATCACTCGCTCCTGCGCTGTTTGGAATAAAATTTCTCCGCCAGAGATTCATCTCATGGGGTGGATGGTGGTTGGTACAGATGCTGTGGCTGACTCTTCAGTCGCATCGTGACCGTCATTCGCATACGGTGTGTGCATATCGCGTGTAACACACACGGAAAAACCGACAGGAAGGTTTTTGACTCTCTCACTAAAAAATTCACCACCCCCGCTGTGGTGCGGCGTTATAGAAGGGATTTTCCCGCAGAATTCACAGTGCTCCCGTGTGATTTCACCACGCCCTCGTTTAGATGTGAATTGCCAGGAAAAATCAGCCAGAGTCAAGGGCCTATGAAGTGAGCTTTTTTTTTTTTTGAAGCGGAGGCCCCTCTCACACAAATACTCCCGTAGAGCCACATTCTGCGGAGATTTAAATTGTATTTCCCAGTGTGAATTATGGACTTTGCGATACTATTGACCACATCGTGTATGTAGCGTGTCAAAATTGAGGATATCAGTGTGATTTATATGTAGCAATTGTGTGGCTTTTTGGGGAGTGCCAACGACTTTTTCCCATCAACCCCATAGGACCCTGGGATCAAACCCGTACCAACTCTTCGGATTACAATTTTCTCTCGTGTGTGCTGTAGCCCGTCTGCAAGGAGCGGAAGAAACCGGAGAAGGAAGAGTGTGTGTGTGCTACCAAAGGGGGAGGTGAAAGCTAAAAAGACGTTAAATCTCGATGAGAGGATTTTCATTGTAAGAGGGGGCGGGTGAATTTAAATGCTTCCTTCTTGGCGATAAATCAATTGAAATCGGTGAATCTATCAATAATGTGGCGGACAACGAACCTCAATCGGATATCGTTTATCTTCACGCTGACACTGATCTCCTTACTTGGTAATTTTCTTCATGGGGCTTTTTTCTCTCTACTACTTCTTATACTACATATATCTCTCTTAAGTGTGGCGTCTGGTGTAGCTGAGGCTATATGCTTTTGTTGTGTGTGCACGCCTTGTGTTGGCTTTTCGTGTGAGAAGGGACACAACATTATCGTTACTTATGCGATGCTATCTTTTGAGCAAAGAACATCCTTACACCTCCCTCCCAACAAATATTCCTCCACACTGTGTGAGCTTTTAGTGTGTTTCCAAGAGTAAATCCACCGTGAGAGGGAGCTTTGAAAACATTCAACTGGAATAATCATCATATTTTATCTCGAATTAAATTTAATGCAAATATCGCTATAAATATTCATGATTGTTCTAAATAAAATCAGATGAAACATGTCTCGCACGGCACAATCTATTTTGCAAACACCAACATAGGTATCCTAGGAAAATATACATATATAGCTTCACATACATATTACACGGTGGGGCCTAATGTTGAAACTTTCTCCCAACGTTCCCTCATCCTCCCGAATGCGATGAGTTTAATGAAGAAATCTCCGATAAGGGTGGTTGTTTCAAGAAATTTGTATTAAAATAATCTAGAATCTCATTGAGATGCTTTTCAACTAGTTTTAATGAATTTGTGGGAATTAACTGGGGAATTTCTTGATGAATTTCCTATATGTGTGGAAATTCAGAGAATTCTCTGCAATTAATTTGTGTTTTGATAAAGAAAATCAAGGGAAAATATTTTATAGTGAAATTCAGTGCTAAGTCTATTAAATATTTAGTAAAAGCTTAGGACGTGGAAAATCTGGATATAAATTTGGATTTAAATTAACTTCAAATTGACTTAATTAACCCAATCTCTTCTATAGTTGTAACAAAATAACCAAAATCAACATGTTGCATTAATTTTTTGAGCTTTTTGAACTTTTTCTTGACAATTGCTTCTCGTTTTTTTTTCAAATAAATATTTTTTAAAACCTCACGTGTTTATAAAATTTTATTCTTTAATTAAATGACAAATTAAATTTAAACTTCTTTTCAGCTTATTTTTTCTTTTAATTTGGGAGAGAGTTATGGCTTTTCTTTCCTCAATGTTGGCATCTTACCATTCACTGGGGTGAATAGGAACCGCATGATAAATGACGACACCTCTTATTTCAAAGCTTTTTTTGATTAACGATCATTCTCAAAATGCTAAAATTCCTGAACAAGACTTAATCTGTTTGTTTCAAAATTCCTTGTAATTTTGAATTACAAAATATTTTTATTTACATCCCTGCAATATTTTATTTACAAAAAAAATATTAATGTTTTCATTTTCCTAAAATAGGCAAAAGTTTATTGAAGCAATTTGCAAATTATATATTGTAGTTTTATGTAATATAGAGTGGATGTGGCAAATGGTTTGTAAATTGTATCAATTCGGCGCTTTGATGATAAAAATATAACAAATTGGCGTGGTTATTTGTACTTTATTTATCAGTTTTGTGTATTGGTGAATTAGTGGTTGTCCTTTTATGTGGGAGCACATGGTTATTATTTACAATGCACAACCAAATGCCATATTTTACCACACGCCAGGAAGCAATAAAGCGGCCCTAATAAAACTTTTCTCTATTTTTTAATTTCCGGTATTTTATCGATAAATTTTTAACGTTTAAATATTTATTGTCGCCTCGTTTTTTTTGTAGATATTTTTCGTGATTTTTAAATGTACTTCTTCATTTTTTGAGGGCTTTCAGGCTCTACTTAGAAGCATAGAAACTGTATAAAATCAATATAAAAAAGCTCTAAAAGCTCGAACGTGAATAAAAGAATCTTGATAAAATTTTAGCACAAAGAAAATACTTTTCCTCCCCTAACTTATCACTGTGTACTACTCGAACAAAACACGATTTATATATTTAAACTAAACTATAACCACGTCAAGCTAAAATCATTGTTCAGTCAATGACATACCCCAGGCAAAGTAATCATATTAATATCAATATAATATAGTTAAACTGATCAAAATAGTTTAACTCGTTTAACTATTCAGATATATAATTATCTCGTCTAAATACAATGATGACTCCTTCCCTATAAACAGACTATAAACTCGATAATAATCAACCATCAAGGAAATTATCGCAAAGCCTCACTTACTTACAAACTAAAGAAATTAAAGTTTTCAAACTATATACAAGTTTTATTAGCAGAAAAAGCTGAAAAATCAATTGAGAGAGCTTACTATTTGCTAAAGAATTGAGGAAGTTTTTTATTTAAGAAAAAAATATATTGCTGATATTCAAAGAATGGAAAGCTTTATGATATTAACGATTTTATATGGGATATTTCAGCGAATTTTTCCACAATTTCCTTCTCAATTGCACATCCCCTTCTTCACCCTCATTTATTTCCCTCAAATTCACCCACAAATCCTCCACACCCACGGATAAAAGAGAAGGGTGTGTGAAGGAGATCTTCGAGGATGGGGTTTGGTGTTGTTACACATAGCGCGTGAAAAAGATATAAGAAGGGAATTTTTCTGATGGTGGTGCGGCAAACTCTCAAAAGTTTTCGCAGCCAGTTAAAAAATTTCCATTGCTGGCCAAGAAAACTTTTCATGAGAGCAATTTTATAACTTGAATAAATTATCACACAATAATTCTTCGAGATTGGAAACGCGCGCTTCTTACATTATGCAGTGCCATGAATTGAGAAATGTTGCCCCCTGCCCCTTTTATGGAAAGTTGTCTTCCGGGAGGGGACACACATCCCGCGCGCGCCTTCTGTGCATTTGTATTTCATCCAAAGAACAAAAAGATGGGTATGGGGGGTGGGGG
The DNA here is from genome assembly GCF_024334085.1 of Lutzomyia longipalpis. NCBI lineage: Eukaryota > Metazoa > Arthropoda > Insecta > Diptera > Psychodidae > Lutzomyia > Lutzomyia longipalpis. The sequence continues at coordinate 50,393,652 of NC_074707.1, forward strand.
TGGATGTGGAGAAAGCTTTTTGGGGTGGAAGTGAAGCACTCATGAGATTCTATTTTAAATATTTCATGGGGCCAAAATGAAAATTTAAGAAGCATTAAATGTTCATATACAGACTTCATCCACCCACAACCACCCCCCAAAAACTCTCTCTCTCTCTCAGGCCACAAACAGCATTTCTATATATTGTGGTAATACCCAACTCTTGGTGCGTTCTTCTTCATGGTGAAAAATAGATTATTTTCCGTATCTTGACGAGGCGTACAAACGGGAGGGGCACTCTCTCCATGCGGCGCAAATTCCACAATATATATAGGAATGTCTTGTAAATCATGGTATATTTCTCCACTTTTTTTCCCACCCCCACACCCCGTGTGCGTCTCAAGCTCCTGTGTGTCTCTCTTGTCTCGCAATCTTCTCTCGCACACAGGGCTCGTCACAAAAGAGAATGAAATGACAAACACAAATCAGAATAAATGTTGCGACATTCCAGCACCAAATGAATGAGTTGGGGGTGGCTGGCGGAGGAAAAAAAAGTCAAGGAAACGAGAGAATGGGGAAATGGCAACAAGATGATGGTTGTTCACATGGTTATAAGATTGTGATCTTTAATTCAAATTAACCGGACGAGAAAATTCCCAATTTCAACCATCAATTTCCCCCTGATTTGCGGTTAACATTAATTATATTCATGCGTGTATTATATGTTTTCCTTCTGGGGGAATACTTAGGGGAGAGGAGGCTCAACAAACTGCACCCTCTAACCCTCCTCCTTCCCCGGAGGCATATGCCAGAGCTTTTCCGTTCTATTGTCTCTACTACCGCCACATCTCCCCAATCCTCCCCCTCCAAGCTGTATCTCTCGCACATCAAACTACATTTGCATACATAATTGAGACCCTTCTGTGAGCTATACACTCCTTATCTCATTACAATGTCAGATGGAATGCCAGTGGGAAATATTTTACGATGAAATATGTGAATTGTCTCCTTGGTCCGGGGCATATTGGATGGACAAGAAGAAGGCAAGAAGTCCACAGAATTTGTCCATCTTATACCAAAACGAAAAAAAAAAACGAAGAAGAAAAAATTCTCTCTTGAAACAATAACAGAGAGGGAGGGTTGAGGAGAGATGGTACACCGATAAAAATAGAATGACAATCCCAAATGGAATGTATGTTTCATCAGCTAAGAATATTTCTTTTTTTTTATTCAACTTCATCAGAGATTGATATGAAGAAGAGATTTCTTACCCCCCATTGAGCTATCTGTGATCATTGTTTTCATTTTATTTGAAAAACGTGCCCATGGGGTGGATTGTTTTATTTGAGATTTTATTTGTGGATTTGTTAGGTCAAAAATCTGATTTTTGTGCGCAATAAATCATTTGAAGTAAATTAGAGGTCACAGTGGAGACGCCTGGTTAAGTTAAATGCATTTAATTTGCTTTAAAATCAGGAGTAGGTTAATACAAAGGCTTTTGGTTGTTATTACGTTGAGACGTTTGGTGGTTATTTAGTGGAGGTGCCTTGTGGTTATTTAGTGGAGGCGCTTAGTAGTTAGTGAAATGAAATACCTTGATAATCAGATAGTGGAGACGCCTGGGCATGAATTCTCTAAGAGTGAAAAACTCCCGTGATAAACTCCTGAAGGCTTTAGCGCTTTAAAAGAAACATGAAAACCAGGAAAATCTTACAGGAGTTTATCACGGATGCATAATTTATCTTAGAGGATCATGCTCACGTGAAGTTTTCCTCACATTTTCCCTGCAAAAAGCCTTTGGGAGTTTATCACGAGAGTTTTTCACTCTTAGAGAATACAGCCCCTGGTAGTTGCTTATCATATTTTAAGAGATCAGAAACGAATAAAAATTTAAATTAAATAAAGGAAAAACCTTTAGCAATGACAACCCTTTTTTTCACAATAAAATACGAAAATAAATAAAATAATAATTTAAATTATCCGATATACATACATACATATTCATTGAACACGATGTACTGAATGGGATTTTGATTGATTTCATGTAATAGTGTTGTGAGTGAAATAATTAACAATTCCACCGGGTAATTCAGTAGGTAGCATGAACGGCATTTGAATTATTAATTTATCGTTAAATAAATTATTATAATTTGTAATGGAGACTAATTTACGGTGATTGAGTGTACTACAGATGAATTTACAATAATTTCCGGTGCAAGAATATTTTGTATTGTAAAACAAAATGCATTTTGTAAATCATTTTTGATTTTAACTTCGTCCATATCGGAAGCAATCATTCCGCAATGGGCTAATGCCACATCCGATTTTGTTGAGTGTGTCCATCGTGCTCCCAAAATTGTTGTTGGGAAGTGCCAAATGCGAGATGGAATCACACAAAAAGCAACAACTTCCATGTGATTTTCCGCCAGCAAATAATCTCCTTTTGCCATTTATTTGTTTGCAAATGGGCAACATAGACAATTTGTGACATAAACAAGCGTAATTTCATTCCATAAAACTACTATTTTTGCTTTTAAAGGAAAAATAATGTTTATACTTCCCCCGCTCTTTTGGAGGGAGAACTTTCCTCCGTTAAAATGGAAAACTTTCACATCCACGAGCTTCCTTCTTGTTGTTGGTATATATTATGCTCATATGGGAAGAGGGAGCTCTCTTTCTCCATTCCATCCGTTTATGTATCTAAAATGTGTCGGGGACACGACAGAGGAGGAAAAACAAATGAAAGAGGGAAAAAAAGCTTTCGAGGACGCGGGTTGAAAGGTGGATAGAGGAGGAAACTTTGATAATAACCACATACGACGAACACGAAAAGCATTCCCTACTGATGCACGTCTTTCTGTTGGCTATGCTGTGTGGTGGTAGAATTGCGAGCACAAAGTGCAAACCGAGTGACTTCAAAATTGAAATCGAATGGAATTTTATTTTAACGTTGCACTCCACTGAATGGGAACCCGCTGTACTTGTAAGCTTTATACCCCAAGGGGCAAACAACTACAGCGAATATTTGAAATACGATAGATAATAGAATTTATTTTTTAATAGAATCTTTTATATGAAATTTGCATTTAAAAAAGGCATCTATTTACTCTCCTGCTGTTCTGAGCTAGTAGGATAATGAAAAATTTAACCCTTAAAGGTCCATTGGGTCATACGCTGACCCAAAGGCTCGATTTTGAAAATGTTTCATTTTGTAATAGTTATTTTATGAATATTGAGTCCAAATTAGTACAAGACTATGTCTTTATAATCCCTGATCATTTTGTGACCACAAATGGACATCCCCAAGGACTCACAAGATCAGGAAAGACAAAAAACCGAAAATTTTTGAGTTGGGATTTTTTTTGCCAAAAATGTCTTATTTGAGCACAAAGGAACCCCTAAAAATTATTTTTAGTGCAATCAGCTTGCTAGATTGATCGCGGACCTTAAAGGGTTAAAATATTCTGCAAATATTGCGAATATTGTCTTAAAAATGATTTTTCTTGCAATTCTTTCTTAACCTGCAGGAAGCCAAGATCTTTGAGATTCTTTAGAGCGCCAAGGTGCGGTCGATGAATGATCCCAAAAAGGAAGTCGATTTTCTCGTAAACTATACAACAGGGAGTTGTCGGGTCTCTACGTTTAGACTCCTTATATAGTCCTCTTGCCCCCTGCACCACAAATTTTCCACCACAAAACACGTAGAAGAAAATATTATTGAAAAACATTTTTCACTCATTTTTCACAATTTGTTCTCGAGAAATTTGCCACGAAGTTGACCGCAACAACTATTTTTTCCACTACAAAATGATAATAAATAAAAAGTGTTAAATGATAATATTTCTTGAATATTCTTTATTGTTTTGCACATTTATATGCTTTTAACTATGTTTTATGCGATTTATGTTACTTATTCGCGATATTTTTTTTCACTGAGAAGGTAAAGTGAGCAATATAGCCGTTGTTTCACTTTTTGAATTCTCTTCTTCTACATTTTCCTTAATAACTTTTCTTGTGATGGTCGGATTGAGCTGAAATTTTTACACAACCTTCTCAGATAACAAAGGAACTTATTTCCAAAAGATGGGAATAGTATCTTTTATATTTATGGAGATATATCACGAAATATAGCGCTGGGGTCGTTTAACGACCCCGCTTGGCCTCCTAGAGGTTAACTTTATTACAAAAATATAATTCATACAGAAAGCTAAAAGCCGAAAGATCTGAAAATTTTTTTTACGAAATTTCATGACAATTTTAATTATTTTTACTTCAAAATTTACAAATAAATTCTCAAATGTAATTAAAAGACACAAAAAGTACCAATTGTAACCCTTCTTTGGGTTTTGGTGCATTTTTGTTGGGTCTTGTGATCACATTTTAGACTCTTGGACAAGTTTCCCTTTGTCGAAGGGAAAAACTATCAAACACATTAGTCTCTTGACCAAATGTACACATAGTTTGTCTGTTACTTTAAATGGAACGGGATGGTACTGCCGATGGGAGTTTACCGAACTGCCGTATATACTTTTCTCATTCAATTTCAATCGCCTCAATGAAAGCCCGAAAGCTTTCGAGTTTGCTTTTTTTTTTCACCGACATTTCTCTTCTAAAAGCTTTCAATGACTGCTAAGCGGATGTCTTTTATCGTTCTTTCCACCAGAAATTTAGCTTTGAAAAATCATTTTGATACCAAAAAGCAATATTTGCGATATTTTTCGCACTCAAGTGTAAGCATATTGGGGATTCTATGTCACTGGAGGGGATGAAATTATATAGCATTTTAATTATATTTAATCACCAGTAGTGCAACATGTGAATTTATTTAATAATCATCAAAGAGGAAAATGGGGAAAAACTTTTATAAAAGAATCAAAACATCTGCTGGTTGAGACTTCAATATATTCATGGTCATGTTTCCTTTTGCGAAAACCTCAAGGAAATAACATTTTAACATTTTATGTGGTAGAAAAGCTTTGTATGTCTGAATGAGTCAATAAAATCACCTCATAATAGATTTCACGAGCTTTTCCTCAATTTCATTGTTTCATCGTCAATTCTGCAAATTATATGTCTCATGTTGATGTATTCTTCTCACCAAAGCTCACAGTTATTTTGCAATAGATGTCAAAACAGAAGAAATATAACCAATTTATTGTGTGTCAAAGAAAAAAATCCAAAATATAGTAAAATATATGGGAAGGAAGAAAACTTGCGGGATGAGAAGTTTTTCGGTGAGTGAAAGGAAAAATTGTGGGTAAAGTTTAAAATTTATGAGATCTACGAGATTTATTTATGATGAAGAGTGAATTCGCTTTAAGGAGACATGATTGCGATTAAGGATGATTCATCGGTGGATTCCGTGTGCTCCAATAGGGTAATTCCGACTAATATGGGGTATTATCTTTTGTTGAAAAATTATTTTTTATTTCAAATTCAAGTTTGAAATTTGATTAAAAATTTGTTTGTAAATTTTACAAAGTTGTTCAAAGAGCTGAAAGAAAAAGTTTTTCAGAAAATTGATTTTTTTAATTTCTTTTCTGATAATTTTTATGCCAAAATTGAGTGAATAAATTGCAACAAAAAAAAACAATAAATTACAAAATAAAATTTGGAAAGACAATTATCAAATAAAAAACAACTAAACTCTACTCCATATTAGGCAACGTCACCCTACACTATAAGCACTTGTCGCTGAATGGTCTTTTCCATGAAATGAGCTTTCGAAGATATCCCCATTTGATGGTAGACTATATACAAAAGCCATCGAATGGAGCTTTTTCCCTTTAACGTTCTCTTCTTCCCTTTTTGCAAAACTTTCCGTGTGAATTCCATTCTGAAACATCTGCATGAAATATATAATGTTATTGTCGCATTCTTCCTCCCCCATTTTGGATGGAACGACGATCGACAACAACAACAAAAAATTCCACAATACAAAGCCATTGTATATCCTCGGGGTTTACAATACTTTTATGATTGTACTTCAACTTTTGTTGTAAAAGGAAGTAAAAATGAAAAGGTTGACACGGGAATTGTTTAATTTCCTGTTTAAGAATCGCTTTTTGCTTCAAAACAAGAGACTATCTTTTTTTTTAATACCAACTATGTATAATGTTGGGGGTTTATTGTTTTTAAATATTAGTTTTTCTCTCTCTCTTAGAGAAAATTTTCATTTTGTGAAAATTGTAAATTAAAGTTTCATTCATAAATAACTCTTCAACTTCCCAAATGACACTTTGTGACAGAGAATGAGCTAACAATGGCAGAAAATTATAATAGAAGAGTGGGAGAGAGTGTCTTGAGGTGTCTGAGGAATTTTTCATCCTTGAAGGAATCTCATAAATTTCCCAATATTTTCATCCAAGATTTGCTTTTAAAATTTTATTACCACAAAAATCCTTTTAACGGTCTAACGGCTTTATTTTTGAAGTTGACTCTTTTAGCATTGAATTGGCATTTGGAAAACAAACTTTCCTTTCACATTTTCCCCCAAAAACTTCCCCTTCTGAGACTTTCTTTTGGCTTCTTTTTACAATAACCTTTCCATTCAACTGTTGAGTCACATGCGGAGTTTTCCATCAAATGCCACTCCGCGACTTTTGGTAGTTCAACTTTTGCCCAATATAGGTACAGCTAAAGGGATACTTTATGTCGAAGTTCATATAATTTCACATCTTCCAATAACTTCCGAGGCGTGTGTGTAGAAAGGGGGGAGGTGGTGAAAAAAACTGAAGAAGAACGAAAAGTTGGGAGGACCTTTTCACAGTCCAAAAGAAAAGAAACATTGTTGTCTGAGGAAATCCGGTGAGGCAATTTATTTCCCGGAACAAATAATACAGAGTTTCCCTTGTTGCCAATCTCGCCCCCCCCTCCCACAAAGTCAACCCCGTAATTCGCCTTTGACTGGGAAAAATATGTGTGTATATTTCGTCAATTTAGCCCTCTCATGGGGTGAAAGACAAGGGGAAATGAAAAAGTTGAAATGTGTCCATCACACATAATAATATTATTGCTATATTATTCTTTTTCTCACCATCACAATCGAATACTCCAACAAAAGAGACATATCTCCACCCTCATGCGTTACCTCTAGCTTGACCCCATACCCCCTATTATGGTGATATGTGTAGACTTTTGAAGTTCTGTCCGAGCGTGAAAAGTTTTCCATTTCCTCTTCCCCGGGAAACTCGTAGAAGAAAAGTCTTCTGCTCACGTAGGAGAAATCCCTCAAGAAAACTTCAAGACATTACACACATAATCGAAAGGAAATTTTTCCGGTAGGGGATGAGGGATATACCACAGATAAAGCCCAAAACAAAATAATAGTGTTGTGTGCGAAAAGCCTTCAACAGAACGGGGGAAAGCTTAGAATGGCAAAAGCTTCATATATATGGGAAATTGTATGTATACTAACAACGCCATAGCTGCTGGTGCTTTTTGCCAATTGCCATTTTTTGCCACCACTTTTGCAATTTCATTATTCACAGAGAACACCGGGCGTCCCCACTTGCCACATAGAAATCCGAATATGAGCTAAAAGACTCTCTGCGGAACATAATTACATGTTTTTGGTGTGGCGAAGAACCCACAATGAGGATAGAGAAAAAAAATACTCCACAGCCTGAGTTTGTGCTTTGGAGTTCTTATACCGGGCACCACCATCTACCAAATTATCCCTTTCAGTTTTACGAAAAGGCATTCAACTGCGCTATTTGTAGGTTCATTGTGTGAATTCTTCTATCTTTTGTGTTTTCTTGAAATTTCAGTTCCTTTTGAGGATCCTTAAGTTTATTAATTTTTTAGAAACAGTTTTTAATTTTTATTGCTTTACTTTCGAAGTAAAGGTATATAATTTTCGGCTTATACTGAAAATAAACAAAATATTTATTTTAAAAGACGAAAATTCAAAATAATAATCAATATTTCGCCATATAATGAGAAAACAACAAAATATTACAATTTGTTGATTCAAATGGGTTGAAAAATAAATCGAAAGAGTCCCCAAAGTTTCCCAAATTGTTCAACCATGCCTCAATTTCCCAATTTTCAATTTATTTAACCATAAATTCCATAATGATGGGTATTGTGGGTGGCTCAATGTGCACTCAACCGGGTTATTTTATTGCTGGCGAATAAAGTTAAAATATATTTGACCACTAAGAGAATAATTAGAATTTTTGTTGAGGGAAAATAAATTTAAAATATAACGAAATGATAGGAATAAATAGTCTGTTCCTACAAATATAATTCTAAGAACTTTTTCACAGTCAAAGTTCAAAATTCCAAAGCTTTTCTTTTTTTTTTGTACTGCAATCTCCCCGACAACAATACCGCATGACACAAAAACTAAAAACTAAATTCTAAATCCTCAACTATGCCACACGAATGAACTTTACAAGATTATTGTGGGATTGTTTGAAAGCTTTAACTCCAAAAGTTTCTTTTTCTATCCCATTTGTGTGGCGATAGTTTCGAAGGAAGTATCTCTTCTCGAAGGTGGGAGAAGCTTAATTTTATGGATTTTATAACCCTTCTGTGTATATACTGAAAAGTTTAAAATGTAATATGATGAGACAACAAGGCTGTACGTTGTAAAGTTTTGAATTTAGTGCAAGAAAATCCGTGCAATTGTAGAGTATTAGAGATCTTGAAGAAAATACCCAGATTGGTCTTGATATTCTTTGTAATTTTATCGACGAAATAAGTCTTCACTTGGCCTTAATTAATAAGCTTTTATTAGCCGGAAAAAATCAAGAAATTACCAAGAATTAATTATACTGAAATACATACGAAAATTCGCTGTTATAGAATTAGAAATATGGATCGTATTTGAATTTATTAATAACGTGGCTCTAATAAACAAACAATTTTTTTTCCTAGAATTTAGAATTTACAAAAAGACCATTCGTTAAATGTCTCAATTAAAAAAATAAAATGTCGCAAAGTTAGTTTTGCTCTGAAGTCATTTTCCTTAAGAGAAACGTTCCCACAAAGGAGCTTTTAAACGGTAAAAATTCCAGGAAAAAGCATCGTCTATCATTTTCAATTTCCTCGCAATGGATGATTTTAAATTGTAAATAATTTGATGAAATTGCCTTCTGTCTGCAAAATGTGATACCTATATACAACATAGTTGTTTAGTATTGAGCTTTATAGGTATATAGCGTTATATAGAAAGCTCCAAAGACTGTTCTTTATACATATGTGTATGTGGGAAGCGAGGCTGATTTTGTGGATGCTTGGAGTTGAAAGAGGTCATAGTCAGCTAGAGGGAAGTAATGAGATTCTGTGGGAATTGCTTTGGTATATATTCGGTAAGTTAAATGCCCCATGTGGCAGCATCCACAACAAACTGAGGCATTGTACCCATACTTCATACATAAAAGCATCTCCTTATATTTACTCAATTTCCCCTACTCTCTCTGATAGCCCCATTCGCCTCTATACGTACACACATTTTACTATTAAACGCACATAGTATATGAGACGGGGGTGCTTTCTTCCCTTCTTCTTTTTTTCTCTCTATACTTCTTCCTTCCTTTTCATCTCACCCACAGCTGTAGGTTCGTCTGGTGAATGCGAGAAAAGTGCGAAGCAGTTCTTTTTGGCCCAATAAGAGTCCCTGTAATGGAGTTACGAGGACTCTTACACATTTACTCAAACGACTTAAGCAGACATAAAAGGTTTTTCTTCCCACGTCCAAGACACAATATACACATGAATCCAACCATTCTCTACCCTCCATTTCTTCTCTCGTCCTTCGTTCATCACTGTGTGAGTCCCCGAGCGGCCATGCGGAGGGCGTAGGGGGATGGAGGAGGGTATGGTGGATACGGGATGAGATGGGAACGTGGCTGTGGGGCGCATTTGAGTGGAAAGTGGAGGTATTTCCACATACGACGATCATACAAAAGATTGGGTGATGTTTTTAAAGCCAACCATCAGCCACCACCTTGGCATTCCGTAGCCATACCATTTTGTGTATATACCACACACTTTTTGTACCACATCGCCCCTCCCTCACAACAACCCATCGTGTGCCTGAGCATAAGATAGAAAACACAGTCATTCCAGAAAATTGAGCAGCATATATTTTACTCCATGTCTCCTTGAGAGGAGGGAGTATGCAGTACACAACAAAAAATAAAGTGTCTCGAATAAACATTCAAGAAAATTTCCTTCGCCTCTTTTGCCAAAGAGTACCCATGGGGAAGATTAAAGTATGGAAGCATATCAAAAATGAGTGCTCTCGCACAGAACTTTCATCTTCATGAACACCGAACATGTCGATGCTTTACGCAGAATTTAGAGCTTGCTTTTACGCATTTTTTGCGCTCTGTGACACAGAAAATGTAGCAGCTTTTTTTTTCTTGTTTTATTTTTGGTGCTAAAGAAGGAAGTTTTGGGAGCTTTTCTTCTTTTTGTGCTATATGTAAATTTTTGGTAAATTAACAGATCGATATTTCTTTTGTAATAAAAACTGTTGCATTTAAAGCTTCAAAGCTCGTGAAATCAATAATTTTTCAAAGCTTTTTTAACAGTGAAAATATGCGCATTTTCCTTCATTTCAATTCTAAGTATTGTCTACATTTTTTTCCTCCCACAATACAGTAAACAATCTCTCTCTCTCAGTTTATTTAACTGACATCTCAAAGCTCTCTGTCGGCCAGAGTTGAGGCAGAGCTTTTCACAGTTGTCACTCTTCCTTCCCACATCATTTTTGACCTTTATACAATACAAGGATATGCAATGTAAATGCTTTTGAAATGTAAATCCATTCAAAAAGTTCAAAATTATAATAAAAAAAAGATATATAAATAAATACCCCCGGAAAAACAGATAGCGATAAATAATAAAAGTTTAAATATATAGAATGACATTTGTCAGATAATTCCTCTGACATGAAAGTTCATGGAGAGAATGCTGGGGGTGTAGGATGAAAAAGCATGTGCATGCCTTATATTATGCTATCAATCATAATTTAACATGAAAGCGTTTGTGGAATATGATAAATCTTCCCATCAGTGTGATTAAAGCTCTCGGGGTGATGCTATATGTTATACATTCTCGGGGATATGTATGTGGTGTGTGTGTGTAACGTGAGAAGGTGAGATGTAGCACATTGAGTAACTAAATATTTTATTTAAGCTACATTACCTGCAATTTGTACTAAAATATCTCTCACTTTGTGTGTGTGTTGGGATTGCATGGAATATGGTTAGCATGTGCGATGAAGAAGAGGAATTGAGTGGAACAATATATGTATATATAGCACGAGGGGGTTAAGCTTTGGCAAAGAAAGTAAACCCTCAGGGGGGAGAAAAGCTGCAAAGTGTGTCTATGGGAAATATGAGTAAATATAGGATTTCACTCATTTCCTCCTCTGCATGGTATTCGAAGCTTCTTTTTTTTTCCCCTCCAACCCCAAAGCTCTCACTCACACATTGCTCCCTCACCCCCAAAGCACATTCCATCCTATTTGCACATCTTTGCCAACTCTCTCACCTTCTATGTGATGTTGCCTTTGTGCACCTGGGCTGACTTGTATTTGATTATTCCGACAGGATGCCGTCAAATTGAGGCACTCCACCTGACAGACATCTCTGTACCGAGGGTAGCCGATGTGCGGGACACGGTAACACTTTCATGCACGTACAACATGGGAAAACACAAGCTCAACTCTGTCAAGTGGTACAAGGATGGAAGTGAATTCTTTCGGTGAGTCCCTCCGCACAGTTGTATTTCCCAATGCTAGCTACCCCCTCTAGCTAAATACACGTCGCCACACTGAGTGGATTGTAGGCTCCGACCACCACACAACACTGCTGTATAGAACGTAAATTAAACTATAGAGAAAATTGAGTATTATTGCACTCTATGGTCTCGTGAACAAGCAAACGCACTCCACGGTGCTCAAATTGCATTTTTCATTCAACACCAGAGTTGAGAAATAGACTTAAAAGTAGATTTGAGAGCAATAAATTAAATCTTTTAATTATTTTAACCTCATATTTTTGTTTATTTTGTTGCATTATTGGAAAGATCGTTTAGTTTAAATTTTTGAAAATTAAATTTCTAAAAATTTAAATTATGCCTTAACGTATTTTTCATCCATAAGATTTGCAAAGGGATTGAAATATGTTGCTTTAGAACCTTAGAAAAGTTATATTGACTTCATTCGAATTTCATAACATTCAACCCTTGTTTAGTTAGGATTTAGCCTATTCCATAAATTTTAAAAGGTTAAAACTAATGTTGACGCAAAACCTTAATGTGACGCAGAAAAAGACTCTCTTTTTGCAACTCAATTCTTTTCTTATTTATACTCAGCCTTTGATTAAAGTAGACTTAATTTTTAAATAATGTAGACACAGCCTATACCTTATGGTGACTCAATCTTTAACATATCTTACTTACTTACTTACTTACGTGTCCTGACCCTCCATGGAGGAGGATAGGGCCGACACGAAAGACTTCCACCGCTGACGATTCCCAGCCATTGCCCTGACTTGTGGCCAAGACAATGAACTGTCAACGGTGCCAACCTCCTCAAACAGGCTGCGTCTCCAGGTTCCTCTAGGCCTCCCTCTTCTACGGGCTCCTTGCGGGTTCCAATCGAGGGCCTCTCTGCATATTTCGTCCGCCGGTTTCCGGAGAGTATGCCCAATCCATCTCCACTTGCGCTCACGAATCTCCAACTCAATGGGCCGTTGATCGCACTTGACATGGAGGTCTCGATTTGAGATCCAATTGTGCGGCCACCAGGCTCTAATGATGTTGCGGAGACATCTGTTTACAAACGTCTGCAGTCTCCTTATAGTGTCCGACGAAGGGCACCACGTCTCGCACGCATAGAGAAGAACTGACTTGACGTTTGAATTGAAGATCCGGAGCTTCGTCCTCAAGCTGAGATGGGGCGATCGCCAGACACCACGAAGACATGCAAAGGCACCTCTAGCCTTCCTGATCCTGGTCTGGACATCAGTTTTGGCACCGCCATCAGACGTAATCTGGCTGCCCAAGTACTGAAAGGCCTCCACATTCTCGACCACTTGCCCCGCCACCGTAAAGCTGGATGCTGGCGCATTTACAGACAAGGACTTCGTCTTTCCGACATTGATTTTGAGACCTGCAGCTCCAGAGCGAGAACTGAGGTCGTCAAGCTTTGCCTGCATATCACTCTGCCTTTGCGACAGAAGAACAATGTCATCAGCGAAGTCAAGGTCGTTTAAGTGCTCCATGCGGATGGGATGCCATAGCAGCCCCCGATTTGGTGTGTCATCCAGCGATCCAAGCAGAATCTCATCTATGACGATGAGAAAGAGCAGCGGAGACAAGATGCAACCCTGCCTCACTCCAGCAACGACCCTGATTGGGTCAGATAGTACGCCGTCGTGCAGAACTCTGCAAACAAACGAATCGTACTGGGCCTTTATGAGACCAACGAGGTTCTCCGGAACTCCCTTACGTCTAAGAGCATCCCAGAGGTTGCCATGATCGATCCTGTCGAAAGCCTTCTCGTAGTCAACGAAAACCATATGGAGGGATTCATGGAATTCAGAGACCTGTTCCAAAATCACCCGCAGTGTGGCAATGTGGTCCACACAGGATCTTCCAGCACGGAACCCGGCCTGTTGCCTCCGGAGCGTATTATCGATCTTCTCCTGAATCCTCCCCAAGATGACCTTGCAGAGGACTTTAAGGGCTGTACAGAGGAGCATAATACCGCGCCAATTATCACACACCGTTGGATCACCCTTTTTGGGGACTTTCACTAGAATGCCTTGCAACCAATCGGAAGGAAACGTAGCCGTCTCCCAAATTGTCGCAAACAAACGATGCAGCAGCTGCGCTGAGGTATCGATGTCTGTTTTAAGCATTTCAGATGAGATCCTATCGATGCCAGGCGCCTTCCCCGATTTCATGCTCAAGATACTCAACCTGACTTCATCCAAAGACGGTGGACGGGTGTTCACACGGTTGATCCGCCTCACCCCCGAGCCACTCCCCTATTGATTTTTTTCAAAAGTTTTTAATAAAACTTGACAAAAGCTTTCATTTCACTTGAAAAAAAATTCTTTTAAAAATTGTAAATAGTTTACAAAAAACTTTTCTCAAGAGACGGAAGAATTAAACCTGGAAACTATTAAAATAATAACTATATGGATTTTTTTAATCAAGATTAAAATGCAATCACCACGTACAGCAAAAATCAATTTAAAAACCAATTAATTGTTTCTCCATCTCTCTGCAATTTCCAATTCATTTATAAGTTTTTCTCATTGAGAAAGGAAAATTATGTAAACTTCCCATAACATCTGAGTGGGACAAATATCCTTAACAGAAACCTTTTGAGAAAAATCCTTTTAAGTGAAGTAAATGAAAATTTTTAATTTCTCTTTTAGTAATGAAAATTATTATTTTCATCTCTCTCTTTACGAAAGATATTACAGAAAAAAATCCGGAAAATCTTTGTTAATATAAAATAGTTTCATTTATCTTAAACTTTATTTTTTTCATTATTAAACGAACTAAAGCTTTGAAACTTAAATATAAGATCTATCTCAGATCTATGTCTTTCAATACAATTTTCATGGAATCCTTTGAAGGCATCATATGCTTCATTATCAAGTGGTTAGGGTGGTTGTGGGAATGTATTTGTGGGAAAATGCATTCTAATTTTAATTACACTGCGGTTAGTAATATGAATGGTTCACCTTTATTGATGTGTTTGGCAATTGAACCCTAAACTCAATCACTTAAGCAATCTATCTTATCAAGAAGACCCCAAGAAACCAAATCTTAATCATTTAATTAGGGACTGTTGCACAGCTGAAGTAAGAGCTTTCAATTAAATCCAAATAAATCTTTTTTTAATCCATAGTTTTTTTGTGCAACTACAACAACAAAATTAATTTGAATTTAATTCAGAAACTTCCCCCTGAATAATTCTTGGATGTGGATAGAAAAGTTTTCACTGGAAGTACTCTTAATTATCTCCCAAAAGCCGAAAATTCGATTAGTATTGGCGGAAGGAAATGAATTGCAGGAAGGATACGGACATCACTATCAATTTCTTTTCCATTGAAATACTCGGCAATTATCCTTCTTCCATACCCACCACTACTACACGTTAACGTTTCCCCAAACTCTGTAGACGTGTTTTGTTTCCCCAAAAATCGAAGAATTGCTACATAATAACATAGAATAAAACAAGTTGTACAAGAATTGAGAAAGAAGAATGGAAAATATTATCAATTTTTCCATTTCCACAGCTATGCACCAATGATGATTCCTCCAATCATGACATTCCCCGTGGTTGGTGTCACCCTGCCGAAAGATCAGACGTTTCTATGCACAAAAAATACATGTAGTGTAATATTGGATCAGCTGGAGCCGAGGACAAGTGGGTCGTATCGATGTGAAATCTCAGGAGATGCTCCGGAATTCAAATTAATCAGTGAGACTGGAAATATGACGATTGCAGGTAATTTTTCTGGCTTATTCTATTCATATTTATCGATATCCTCTTTCATGCATTTTATGAATTAATCCTGCATAAGAGCTTCACTATTTGGTGACACAGAGGAGGCATGATCGCCAATAAGAATTAATCCGAGCTTTTAGTTATATATTCTATCAAATTATCTGTTTTACCACTCAGATGAGATTCTAATTAAGTTCAATTCAAAAGGTGAAACTTTGATGCAAGAATGGTTAGAAATTATTCTTTTCCTGGAATTTTGAAATATAATTTTGAAAAGCTTTTCCCCTTCATATTTCATTTGAGGGAAGTTTATAAATAAGCAAAATAGTTGTGCAAATAAAATACCAACTATTTGCTAAAATTCATGGAAATCGTGCCATATATGTATCGTGCATAAATTATCCTTTGATGTTTACCGATGCAAACATTTAATTAAGCTACCATCGAATTCAAGGAAATTAATGGAATTTTAATTAAAGAAACCAAAAAATCATTCAAAAACATAATTAAGAGATATTTCCAAAAATTAACGTTTAGTTAAATTATTTTGTTTGGCTAAAGAATTAATTGATAGTACAAAAAAAATATTTTTTTTTAAATTGATGTTTTCATTAGAATTAGTAGGTTTTATTCAGTCAATTAATTATTTTTTCAATGTTAAATTTCTCTTCTAAAAACCAGAATATTCTTTAATGATCAATTTGCATAAAATTCAGTATATTTTTGGAATATTTTCTCGATTAAACTGAAAATGATTGAATATTGAAGGAAAAGTTCTGACGGGAAATAAAATATTTTTTCGCTATTAATCACATTCTAACTCAAAATGAAATTTAATATTTGCTTCTCCAAAGATTTTTTTCTTCTCTCTCTCTTTCTTCCTCGATTTCTTGCACTTAAACTGCGGGAAGAAATGGCAAAAGAAAAATGCATAAAAGTGTCAGAGTTAAATTGGCTGCAATGTTCTGCAAGATGTTGGTCGTCGTTAAGGTCCTTGTTGAGCTTTTCACTGTCAATCTCTTCACATTTCCATCTTTGCAAAAAGGAGGGAAGAAAGGGTTGACCCCAACGCGCCCACACTCCTTGCATTCATTTCCATGCAAGCTATTCCATGCAATAAATAGAGAAATGGAGAGAGAAGAAAGTTCATTCACCTAACGTTGAATTTTCCTCGATTCGTCCAATTTCCCATGAATCTTGTGTATGTAATTTGTGCTACATTGTGATGCATTTCCTTGCCTCGTCTGCAAAAGAATTTTCTCGCATGATGAAACTCCCCATATATACTCTCTTCTACATATATCGCCCTAAACTAGACTCCTCTACTATATACGATGAGATCTGTACCGGGAAAATATTTACAAAACATACATTGGGTTTTGCTAACGAAGTTCCTTTTGCAAGGATAAAAAAATTCACAAAATGCACCCAAGAAAGTATATATTTATACAAACATTTTTCTCCATGGGGTGAAGGAAATGTTAAAGACAATATATCACAACTTGTCGTAAGTTTTCTCGATTTTTTTTCTAAACACACACACACACCGCTTTCGCATCCCTTATCATTTATTTTTTCACCCTAACTTCCTTAGGTTGGGGATGGGTGCAAAGAAAAACAAGAGGTTCAGTGTCACGATGAGAAAAAAAAACAGCCGAAGAAACATTAAATTCAATGTGATGAAAAATTTTATAAATGACTCCTCAGCGCGAAGAAATCGTGATTAATGAGATTACACCCAAGGTTTAATTTTAATCGGAATTTATTTTTTTCCTCCTTGTTTTTCCTTTGCATGAAGGAAAAATCGCAGTGTGGCAAAAAGAAGCTAGAGCGGGCCGCCCCCTTCTATGGATATTTTGTGTATATATGTATTTAAAATTAATTAAAAGCACAAAATTAATGAGAAAAATGCTCACCGACTATATCCTCACACTTTAAAACCAAAGAAGCATATTTGCAACGTTAGGAAATTCCCCTGTGCCGGAGGTTCTTCCAAAGGGAAATCATATAAGACAATATGTGGTACACCACAGAGTTATTGTTGTGTGTCTTTCGGAACTTTATCATGAGAGGAAAATTAAGTAACGTTGTACTTTATGTGGGGTCTTTAGGAAGTATATAAGTAGAAACACATGCTGAGCTTTTGCACTGAACTTCTAAATTGAGTTCCCAAGTCAAATATACAGCTACAAGATTAAGTAAAGTAGGAGACTCTTTTTATTGATATTTCAAAGGAGAAATAGTTTCATAATGAATTCAAAAAATTATTTAGAGAAAGCTTCTTGAAAAAAAGCTCAAGAAAATATAAATATTTATGATTGATCAATAATTAAACTCAATATTGAGTCAATGTAGGTTTGCATAGTTGGTCGACTATTGATCAATCAGATTGACAGAGAATTATTGCGCTTAATAGTATCAATATTGAGTCAATTTAGATCCGCACAGAGGACCAATTATTGAGCAATCAGAATTGACCAGAGATTGGTCGATTTTAGGTCAATAATTGATCTATCGATTGACTGACTCGATTGATTTATCAATTATTGATCAATCATTGATCAATTTGAGTAACATCTCAGTAAACAAAACTTGCCAATAATTGATCAATTATTGAGTGATCAGAATTGACTTGAGATTGGTCGATTTTAAGTCAATAATTGATATATCGATTGACTGAATCAATTGATTTATCAATTATTGATCAATCATTGATCAGTTTTATTGACTTAACTATAATTGAGCATTATTTGGCTCCATCTTGTTTCCATTTGAATATCAATTTCAGATCAGCAGCTTCACTCAACCTCTGACCTTTTCTAAAAACTCAAAATTTCCCTAAAAAAAGAGAAGATTTTCTACACTCCAAACGTATTCACATTTACCGGAACATCACGGCAAAATTAATGTCTTCCCCTTGAATGGGGATGTTGGTGGATTTGTGGAATAGGCATGAGAGTGAGAGCATTGGTGTCGTGGGGTGAAAGGTGATGCAGAGAGGGGTGAGATATAATAAATTGCCAGCAGCAAGATCTTCCCTTCTCGCGGAGCAATCTAAATGGATTGGGCAAAAAGGAACCGAGAGAGCGAGTATGGTTGCCCCAAGAGGGAAATCGTGCTAATTTTATTCTGATGTCCAATAGCCGATATCTGACTTTCCCTTCATTTGTTCACGCCCAAAGATTAGCAGTTAACTCAACCATGTCTGTCATGCACTTGGGGCGCCGCGCTGGGGGTGTAGAGAGAGCCTCATCTAATTTATTGGGGCATGATTAATGTAATATCATTTGTTCCGCATAGCTCCTGTGAAAACTTTTCCATGGCAATTATGCAACTACGTGGCTTTCCATCGTGTGGAATTTCCCATTTGGGATGGAGGGAAAAGGAAGATTTTTCATTGCAAATTAAAATCCAATTGATAGAATGTTTTCCACCCACACACCCCATTTTTCTTCCTTTTTTTTCGGGGAGAGATTGATTGGTAAGAATTTTCATTTGAACGTAACAGAATAGAACACTTTTCCAACCTCACGATAAATTTTCTCAATTTAATCGTGAGAAATTTCAAAACTCAAATTAGCTTTCCAAAACAAAGATTTTCCACGCCAAATTTTCCAACACTTCTCCCCCATTCTTCATCTAACCAATTTCTATTGGGAAAACTTCCATCGATGTGTGGGAAGATATAAAAATAAAATTTAATGTGGTGAATGGGGGGGAGCGGTTAATTAGGCATCGTTGCGGTACATAAAGTTTGATTTTGAAACACAATCACACAACGCATGTTTTGGGGGGAAAATTTTGCAATAAATCGTTTGTTAAAATTAACCAAAAATGCGACAATGTGGTCAAAGTCAGCCAATTTTGTGGGGAAACCCACAAAATACTGATAGCCCATGATTCTCTTTTATCACGTCCCAACACACATAAATGTCACACAGACATGTAATTAACACCTCTATAGCACAAAGCTTAATGACCAAAGGATAAGCCATAAATCAAGGATTTTTCTCACCTACCATCTGCAGAGCGCTTAAACCAAGTGAAATCCTTTGCACGATTTCCGAGGAAAATCTCAAGCGAATTCTTTTGCTCTATATATAGGTAGTATAGGGGATGGTGTGGGGAGTTGCTTCGATATACAATTTATGGGCCATTTGGGGATTTCTCTGCGGGAATATTGGCTCAATTTAGTTCATTTCACGTGGAAATCGATACATTAAAGAAATCCAGCTTAATTGAAAATGAGAGTTAAAGCTCCCCTCTCACAACCCCACAAAATTCTCTGCTAAATTGACCACTTTGAGCTTTTATGGATAATTAAGTTGCTTTTCCACATCTCTCTCCTTTTTGATAAGTAGAAGTGTATTGAATGCAATTTTAATGTTAAAAACACGAAAAGAGAAATACTCTATTTCTATTTAAATAACAGGAAATAAACATATTAAATAACAGAAAAATATTTATTTATTTTTCCAATTTGCAGCAGAAACAAAAGTTCTTTCAATTCAATACAATTTAATTGAATAATTATAAAATAATAGTTCTCTGTGTATTATTGTTGTTCTCAAAAAAAGAAAATTCTTTGATAAAAAATATATTTCCATTAATTTTATTTTGAATTGAATTATATAAGGATGCAATTAAGTGAGCTTTCCAGCTCAGCTCATGATGGGAAATAATCAGCAAGAGCACATTATCTATTTATCCTTTGATGCTCTATGTTGTGCGAGAAACTTCAACAATATATGTATATTCACATTAAGAAAGGCATAAGGCACCCCCCTCCCTCTCTATCCTTCTTTTGCCATGGTGGAGCCCGTACTGTGTGAGAGAGTATGCTTGCTTCTTACAATGGTCTTCAATTCATGAATTTCCATTCTCCTAAGTTATCTTAACAGCATTTGCGAACTTGGCATGATTTAGATAACAATGAGGGGATTTTTCTTTCTTGAATTGCAACACACACCCACCGCGATGGAATAGCCCCTACGGGGTGAATTTGCTCCTGCGGTCTTTGTCTCTAATAAATAAGAATTGCTCGCATTTGGTGTGGGGGCGTCCCTTTTGTGGTAAAATCTCTGCAGGTGGTGAGAGAGTATGAAAAGTTCTTGTGAGTAAATATATTCAAAAGCTCAAGATCTTATTGCAAAGGGGTGGGATGAGCGGTGTGTGAGGAGATGCTCTTAGTATGCCTGGTGTGTGTGTGTGTGTGGACTACATACTACACCATAATATCCAATTGAGGGACCCCCCTGTGATGATGTTTGTGGGCGGGAGGAATCGTGGGGTGTGATGTGAATATCAGTTTCTGTCCGAAATTTGTTCGGGGTGCGGTTTTGGGGTTGTTCCCGCACTCAACCCAACAAAGAACAGTGTTGACACAAATTTACGACTCAATTCGTAGGTGTGGGAAGCCCAGTAGAAAGATATTTATTGGTTTTCGATTACCCTACATAGATTTGTGCACGGTGAACTACCCTACTGTCAGCTCATGTGAACATCACTCTCCTCAGCTTTGCATGAAAAGCTTTCATGCTATATATTATTCGTGTTGGGTGTGTATTGGAGCACAAATTACAACATCCATGCACTTGTCAAATAGTGTTTCATTGACTGTTTTTATCACATTGTCCATCAACCCTTATTCGCACCCCCATGCAGCATCCAACTTGCGAGAGATTTTCTCTTCTAGATGAGTTAAATTTATTTTTATTCTTCTTCTGACCAACAAATATTCCTCAATTAATGTTCCGAAATAAATTTAAAGAGAAGTCACACAAACTATGAATACCAAAAGGAAGAACAATAAGTTAAAATAGAATGCACAAGAAGTCAAAATTGAGTCATTTTTCTCAGCAAGTTTAATGGAAGAAATATTTAATAAAAAAAAATGAGAAAAACTTTTCTTAATTAAAAGTATGACGAGATGGATTCATTCTTCGTTGATTCATGTTGTTTTTCTTTACAATTATTTTTAATAAAAGAAGTTAAGTCATTATTAAAACACTTTAAAAAAAAATGATGTAGAAGTTCATAAAATAATTTTTATTGAATATTATGGCAAAATTGATTATAATGCAACTTTAGAAGAAATATGCATTACCCTCTCTACCCCAGTCTCCCCTATTTGTATTAATTTTTTCAAAATGAAAATCAATAAAAGCAATTATCTCAACAAATTACGTCCAAAAATTAACGAAGTTTTCATAGAAAAAAAAACATGATTCATTTAATTTCACAAACTGTCGTTGCTTAATTTGCATTTTTTTGATGCACAACAAAACTATTAACACAGTAGCATAAATAGAGTATAACAAAGCAGTTTAATTTCATAATCTAAAATTAATTGTACTCAATTATTGCTCAATTATGCAGATACCGCAAATGGATTTTGCATTTTAAAATATGCAGATGCAAAATTAATTTTTAAATCGCAACTGAATCCCAAATGTTCATTTGCTATGTACAGTACACGTATACTTTTTATGCGCTATGTATGCCAATGGCATCAAAGTCAAGAAGTTGTGAGGGCACTTTTTTTTTGCCTGTACTCCCCCACAGAGTGTCTGTGGCTAAAAGGAGAATTGCTCATTTTGGTGAAAAGTTATCCTCAAAATGCAAATTGGATCTCTCTGTGTGATGGAGGAATCCAAAAGCGATCTGGCCCAGTTGCTGAAGTTGAGGCTGCTGCGGGGGTGGAAGCATCAATTTTAATTATGAAAGTGAATGTGGCATGAAATGCAGGGAAAAAAGGATATGCGATGGTGAGGGGGGATTTTGTGATGGAGGCAGATGTTTGGTGGGGTTTTTGAATGAGTTTTAAGCGAAAGTTTAATTGAATTCTCGGTGTTTGATTGCAGCTCTACCCCGGCACGATCCAATCATCACTGGTGTTAACCACAGCTACGAAGATGGTGACTTTTTGCTGGCCAATTGCACATCCGACATGTCAAGTCCACCGGCTATGCTGTCGTGGTACATCAACGATGAGAAAGTAATCACAATTTTTTTTCTTTTCATTTCTCTTACAAACTTCCTTTTCGCGCGCGAGCTTTTCTTCGCAGATCCATTTGGGGACTTTTCATTCCACCCAGTCCCCCCTGCCCAGACCACCCTTGTCGCTTCTGTCAAATATTGCATTTTGATTAAAAACTTTCGCGCCCCCCACCTCCAAGCTTGTCACGGAGGAAAAAGCTCCACCGTGGAATACCCATTCGCAGAGAATTTATTCGCATAGCACCCTCCCCTGAGATCTCGTGTAATTTCTCCCCACAGGCACCACCGGAATACCTCCAACCGCTCCGTGAGACAACGATGGAGTCGGATGGTTTTCAATTACGCTTCCGGAGTTTGGAGCTACGGTTTCATGTAGATAAGGCACGGCACGCAATTGTGCGAAATAGCATGCGACTCAAGTGTCTGGCCCGTGTTGAGCAGATCCCAGCAGCTACGCGGGAGTCAAGTATCGTTGTGTACATCACGTCACAGGATGACTTAACCAATCAAAAGTTAATTAACTATTGGACTAATTCGGGTCACCGCAAATTTACGGCTACACCACATCTCTACGTCTCACTAGCGCTACTTGTGTGTCTCATGTTGGCAACGAGATAGTGTATTAAATATTAAAAAGCCCAGATACTGTGCTGAATACAGTGAGATTGGGGCTGGGGTGCACCCTCCCCCCAAGAAATGTTGAGGGGTCTTGTACCACCACCACACACCCCTGCAACAAAATGTGCTCAAGTTGAGGCCCATCTGAAAAGTCAGCAGGAGCCATGTACTATCTGGGGCGATGAAGTCATGTATTTGTAATAAAGATTTAATGAGAAAACGTTGGTTAGCTGATTTAATATTACACAGACACATATATTTACTAAAGAAAAAAAAACGTACTGTGTATTAAATTTTGTAAATCTCTTATTTAGTTCTTAATATAAGTGGCCTTATTATTTTCACGTTTGCTCACGGCGTGATGTGTTCTTAACAGAGATTATGGGTCCTAAAATTAGGTGAGAAAATTTTGAAGAATTTCCCTTTTAGGAAATTTCAAGGAAAAATCATTTAGTTGACCGAAAATTGCGAAAGGAAATAAATCCGGAGGCCCCTAGTACAACCCGGCGTCTCCACTGTTTTTATTTACTTGTCAATTAAACCACCAGGCGTCTCCATCTTTAAGTAAATTTATTTTCAAGCAAGACATGGATGCTGTTATATTTAATTTTACTTTATTTAACGTATTTGGGAACCAGGCGTCGTGAAAAAGCTTTATAGGTAATCTTGAATTACAGTAAATTCCTTCAATTATTTTTCAGAAGCTTTCGGCTTTTTCAGA
Organism: Lutzomyia longipalpis; assembly: GCF_024334085.1. Lineage (NCBI taxonomy): Eukaryota > Metazoa > Arthropoda > Insecta > Diptera > Psychodidae > Lutzomyia > Lutzomyia longipalpis. Next base: position 50,417,459 of record NC_074707.1, read on the forward strand.
AATTTTTAAAAAAAAAAATGAAAGGATAAAATATAAATTAGTGAAGAATAATTCTGTTTTTTTTCAGCCTCCTCAAATGAAAGCTCAGAAAAGGATAAAAGCTAAAATTCTTGAAAAATCTAAATAAACTGACAATCTTAGAAGAACTCTTTTTTTTCAATCTTTAATATGCTATCTTTAATTGTTGTTTTAAAAAAAAATTAAAAATTCAAACCAAAAAAAAACTTGTGTCTTTTTTTAAAAAGGAATTTGAATATAAAAAAAACTTTTATCTCTTATTTCGCTCAAAGTTTTTCAATTAATCAAATTAAATATTCAGAGTAAAATATTTCAAAGTTAAAAATTTCTTCCTTTGTATTTTATTTCATCAAAATAATTATTTTATTCAAAATGTTTGCTAAAAGGTCTGCAAAATATATCATTTTATCAAAAGCTCGAAGAGGAAAACGTAAATTTTCGAATTTATCAACACACACAGATTAATTCATTGCATTCTAGTGGGGGAAGGGGGTGGGTGAACTAATTTATTACGATGAATTGGAGTAAATTTATAATGTGAATTAATAATGAAATTGAAATTGCATGTAGAAACTCCATTTTGATTCATCAAATTTCAATCAAACGACTTTCGATGAAATTAGTCAACAAGTTAAATTAATTTTTGGGTATTTTGGGTTTGACGCAACGGCTCGGTCATTGGCACTGACACAAAATTATCCCCATATTTGGGGGGTGCATTTCAACTTCAGTGCTGCTTTATTGAAATTCACTTCTAAATTCAACTCATCCACATCACTGGGTCCATGTGGAATGTGTGTGTACGCGCGCTCTGTTCGCGCGAATAAATTCAATTTAAATATTTCATCATGATACATTATCAATTTGCATCCACTTTTTCAAACGAAAGGCATTTAATCAAAATTTGATTCCACGTAATCCACACACACACAGCCCAAAAAGAACGTAGAGGTTCACTCTCTCATTGTATGTGGGTTGGATTCAAATATTGATTTACAGGAAAAAGGACTAACATACGGAAAACTCACGAGATGTTAATTCAATATTCAGGGAGATTTTTCATTTTCATTTTTTTTTTGGGTAAAGTAAATGCTCTGAGAGGAAAATTCTGAAAAATTTTCTCACTCTCTGTATCTCTGTGTGGACCCAAAGGCGCTTTTCGCGGAATTTTCCATCTGCTGGAGTGACGTATATATAATTAAATTTTCCCCGATAAGAAAAGAATGATGAGACAAGGTCAGCGTGGGAATATTTGAAAGAAGAAAAAAAATGTAAAATTACAAAAAAAAAACATTACAGAGTTGTAATATTTAAATGTATAACATAACGCATATCATCGTCAAATCCTTATTGAGAGAAAAAGAAAATTAAATTATTAATTTCCTAATGAATGGCAGAAATCTTAGAAGAGAATGAAAAATTATATAGTAAAAAGAAAATATAACGACACAACCACATGAATTGTTCTTTATCCGGCCGAATGTTGAATTTAGTGGAAAAAAAAACTTTGAATTTACGCATTTATTGTAAAATTAAGTAAAAACTAAATGTATTTGCAAAAAAAAACACCACAACTCTATTTTCATGTATAAAAAGAACTTTAAAAAGTATCTTTAATAAAAATTAAATTAAAAAAAAATTGCCCCATAGAGGGGAATAAGAAAAAAAAACTACTTAATATATTTAATTTTTAGTGCATAGTCCCTGATTGAGAAAAAAAAACAAGTGGAAAAGAAAAAATGTTGTAAATATTCACAGAGGATGAATTATGTCAGCAGTACGAAAAAGCTCCTATAAATGCAAAGAGAAAGAGAATATAAATCAAAGAGTATTATATATACATGTAAAAGGTAGCGAAATATGTATAATGGCAATTCAGATAAAAAAGAGAACATTATAGAAAAATTAATGTATAAAGCATAAAAATGAAAGAGAAATTAACTTTAAAAGCCCTATTTGAACTTTTTTTTTGTGTTGAAACACCCAAAAGAGCGATAGTAAAACAGAGAGAAAAAAAAACCCATAATCGTTGTACATATAGGTGAAAGTGAAAAATCAAAATTGAATTCCAAAATGTAATTAAAGAAAAAAAAACATTAAATAGTGCATAAACACACAAAATTGTATTGAAATTAAATATTTAAAACTAAACAACAAAGAATGAATTTAAAACCTTAAAAATGAAAAACATGAAAAGTCAAAATATACACGAAAATTTTGCACTAATTACATGATGAAACATTTACATAGTTGTATTACATATTACGGCATTTTAAGGGGGCGGGGTGGAGAGGTCGGCATGACGATGAACGTGCTGAAGGCCCCAACAAGGGATCCCTCATTCATCCACAAAAACCCATATATAAGCAGAAAGTGAGAGAGACCCAAATCAAAATTGTAATATCCCTTGTGGTGCAGAAGATGAGGATGTTCAGTCAATAAATTATTCAAAACACACACATAAAAAATAAAAATTCACACAGACACAACACCATGAAAATTAAGAAATAATATATATGCGGAGATAAAACATCAAACTTACCATGACTAGTTAAATTTACCACTGAATGTACTAATGTATAATCATAAATTTTAACAAAAAAAAAGAGAAAATGAATTGAAGAAGAAGAAAAAAAACCTAAATGATAATCTCCATGACACAACTAATAGAATTGATATTTTTATGTTACATAAATTGAACCTTTAAATAAATCATTTTAAAAAATCTCACCTCGTTGTTGGATATAAAACCTACACACACACACACACGCGCCTTTGGTGACCTTTTTTTCGGGGTTAAATGAGGGGTGAAGTCAATGGGAAAAAATATTGGAATTATCAATCATTTGTCAATAAATGAAATGTAACAATTTGTTTCCTATTTTCCTCCCCATTAACCCTGTCCCGAGATATACTACACCATCCCCCGTATATGTGCTCAAACACTTGCTCAAGCAGCATGGGGTGCTTCTTTCTTTCACGCCTTTCTGGGGTAAAAAGAATCATTTCATGAGGTCCAGATTTATGCTGGAATTTCCTGTTGGAACTGGTAAGTGTGGAAACTATACTGCAAAACGGGGTGAATTTGATCAATATAGTGGTGGATAAGATCAATGAGGATGGCTAGAATAAATGCGGGGATGAATGAGGCTTTTAAATAGAACTAGAATAAAATATCTTAAATAGAATTTATTTAAAAGAAGCATTATGAATTCATTCTTATCGAAAAATTGCGTAAATAGAAAGAGAAAAATTAATTGGTTCTAAAAGTTTTTTCCGAAAATTTAAAAGAAAAATGTTTTAAATGGTGTTATTAGTCTAAATTTAAGTTCTAATTCTAGATTTTCTATTCTTTTCAAATCGAGGGCTAAATAATAAAAGGTCGTAAGTCCATACGGCGCCCTTTTATTTTTTAGCCCTCGAAATGTTTTAGGAAAATTTTTGAGATGAAAACGATCAAAATTTTTCAACTCTATGTATTGATTTTATTTATTACACATCCCGTAAATATCAATTTTCTAATTTTGACTTTAGGCTCTGGAAATTACTTAAGAATTCTTTATATGAAAATTTCAAAATTTCTTATTTAATTCTTCTGTTGCCTTTAATAGGGGCGTAGTCAGAGAGGGCACTTAAAAAATTCAGAAAGTTCAAACTTTTCTTCAGAGGTCAAATGAAATTATTTTCATGCTAAAACGTTTGAAAAAAGAAGACTAACGTTCTAAAATAAAAGTCAAACCTTTGTGAATAATTGTCAAGTCCTATTTAATCCATTTTCTACGTCAATAAAAATCTCAAAACACAGATTTCTGACTACGCCCCTCTGTCCTTAAAATACTTTATAAAATAATTTCTAATTTTTCTATTAACTTTTAAGCAAAATGAAAACTTTCTAAATCATGAATTTCCCATCTTTCTTTAAGATTTTCCATCAACGATATATTATAAAAAAAAAAAAATATAAAAATGTAGTCGTCGATTTTTTTTATACACTGAGAGTGACTGTGATAGCCAACCCTCTTTCAGCGTAACTGGTCCTCTCGGCATAAAGGCTCACGAGAGAATGACCAACGCATGATAAGCACCGCTAGGGCAACACTTATCAACCATCACAGCCCTCTCCTAAGAGATTTACTCACACAACAGACCATGGCACGGGATAATATTTTTGGCCTTCGGTCTCAATGCCTACAATTCGGCCAGCCCTGACATTGTTGCCGTCCCTTGGCAACGTCATGGGTCTAGGGTGGCATGTATGGCAGTTCAATGGTGGCATTAGGGTCCTCACTAATGCCTTAACTAACTAACTTCTACTAGGGTCCTCACTAGCAGATCGCACTAGTTCCAAACTAATGCTTTCCTCAATTTTCCATTAACTAGGGTCCACCCTAGGAGTTAACATTAGGGTCCACACTAATGTATTAGTCACTCACGTTATCTACGAGCGTCTACCAATAGATTGCATTAGTTTCTCTTGTTGCTAATGCCGATCACTTCGTCTACTAGGGTCCACACTAATAGATCGCATTGGACTCCTGCCAATGCCTTGGCCATATCCACTAGGGTCCACACTAGTAGATCACATTAGGGTCCACACTAATGTCTTAGCCAATATCCCTCATCCACTAGGGTCCACACTAGCAGATTGCATTGGACTATCACCAATGCTTTGGCCATCATTCGCTAGGGTCCACACTAGCGGGTTGCATTAGGGTCCTCACTAACGCATTGGCCAACTTCTCATGCTCTCTATTACATATTGCCAACTGCTGTCATCACCATTCATTTTCGTCATTATCTCCTTTTACCCTCAGCACTGTACTACTTTGTGCCAATCTTGACGAAATTGATGACCGTAGCAGACTCTTTCAGATTATCCCTAATCACATCGAAGTCATCCTAACTTTCCGTTTCATTGATGGCTCTCCTGTATATTCCGATAATCGATTACAGTACAAAGCATGAGGTCTACAAATGCTACGTTTGCTGTCCTTGAATAACTCATAAAGCCTCATCTTATCCCAGTCGTAGTATTTGCCACTACGTGTCTTGTTGGAGGAAACTGACATTCTCTTTATCTGTAATGGCAAAGAACTCATGCGGCCATTCAACTTGCGATCCTTGCCCTCTGCCCTCTTCATTTGAGGTGGTTTAGTTTCTGGCTGATATTCAATATTCCCTTTGGCTCCCGTTGTAACAACTCTTCCACACAGAATGCCTGTTTAATTCACGAGCATTAATTAGCACGCTATCTCAGCTGATTCTCCGGTGTTGCACCCACAGCTCCCTAGGGCCCGGAAATAGTTAAATCCTTCTCATAGTTCTCAATCAATTGCTTATAGCAGTCACGCTCTTTAGCCAACTCTGACGATTCTTCACGGAATTCTGAAGCTCCGCATTAATCTTCAGCAATGATTCATTCTGTGTACGCAAATCGTGATTCTGTACCTTTAGACTCTTCCCCAGTGTCTTGAGGTGCTCAACTTCATTCCAATATCCACTTGCTTTGAAAGTCATGCCATTGCTGATGTGGACACCTTTTTCCATTCCCCATGGCCAGAAATCTCGAATTAAAATTCCCTTCAGACGCTTCAAGTTCCCCCTTCACTCTTCGATTTCTGCTGTAGTGTCTCATTGGGGGCAAATAGCTGGGTATTCTCCTCCTCCACGCCCTTCATTCACTGCACAACCTCTCTCAATTGTCGTTGTAGATTACTCACATCATTATTGTAGTCACTACTCGCTGTCTGGTAGTTCTCCTCCACCGTTTCCAACTTGCTTTGTAGCAAATGAATAATCTCCTCGTGCTTTATTCTCTCGTACTTGTTCTCATTTCTGCACTACACGGGACCTTCCTTGGCAATTGCCTCCCTCTTCCGCAAATCCGCCAAGTGCTTCTCATCTTCATGGTATTCGCGCTCAAAAATACCCTACTTGATCCTTAAACTCATCAATCTTGGACGTGTAATCCTTCTCCATGTTCTTCCGGATGAGATGCTGGTGCTCCACTTCACCTTGAAGCTGCGTTATATTCGCCTTTATTATTTTCATCTCCCAACGGAAGAATGCGCACAACTCCACCCGTTGAAGTACCTGACCATTTAGCGGATAATTTGTACTCAGATTTATGCACCGTTCTTTCATCGTGGGCGTGATACCCGCAATATCCAGTGTGGCACCATTTCTGCCTCTGCGACACGTTGAGCAATTCCCAGCAGCCGCCAAAAAAAACACTAATATTGCGACCCAATTTCCGTCATTTTTGACGCTGGAACCGCAGAGGAGCTCTCTATGGTGACACTAGTGGTCCTCCGAATGTCATTCCACCCGCAGCCGACGATCTTTTCCCTGGAGATTGAAGAGCTTAATTCGCTATTGCCGAGGTCTCAGGATTTCTGCGCCTTTAACTTTCTGTACACATCACCACACAACATGAGGATCTTAAGGAGGGAGTTACTTGTGTCGCATAGTGCTGCACAACGGTATCGCAGTCATACTCAGTAGATCTTCTAACTGATAAACATCCGCAGTCTCCTGTTTATCACACTCGAGGACTCTCCCGAAGTCCGGAACCGTCGCAAAGAGCACATCAAATACATTCCGGGACCTAATCACGGGATCACGAGCCTCACAGGGTGTCACGGCGCCAACCGCTGAATCTCTCAGATGCTCCGCTTGTATTCTGCATCCTCCCATTTGGAACAGCTGCTACTGTGGAGTTGGAGTCCGTTTTCCTTCTCTGTGAGTGGCACCTGGTGGATTGATTTTATTCGGACACTTGTGAGACACGAAGTTGACCGTCCTGGCAACTTCTTCTTCGGATAAGTGTGAGTCATCCCGTATTCTCCATCTGTGCCTATTAATTGCTCGTTTTCCTTTCTGTCTCAGTTAACGTTTGAGACCATCGCTCGTGCACTTCGTAAATTCTTTTTGGGATCTGACATCTCTTGGGTGTCTTGCACAACTCTGTTTTATTCTCTCTTTAGCGTTAGAGTTTCCCGATTGCTATACCTCACCCCATAACTTCACTAATGCATCTATCATCCTCATTTGCGAGGACATCGTAGCATCTAATAACGTGGACTAAAATCTTGGACATCACTCACTTTCGTGAACACCAATACCTCATATGAGTCATAATCACCCTAAACTCACCCCTTCTTAAGTTGGTGTGTATTCATCGACTCAATAATCTTTCATGGTCAACCTTATCATCTACTAGGGTCCACACTAGTAGTCCACATTGGATCTGACCAATGTGTTGACCAATTAGTCCACCATCAATCATAAATATGATTGAGATATACCCAACATTATAACAAAAACTTAAGGAACTAATACCAAACCTAATTCGCCAAAATGGTTACTCTTGGCTTTACACTAGATTTTCCCCTTAAATAATTAAGTCACATACCTTTATTTCGATGAACTTAACTGAATTTTACTTCCGTCGACGTTCCTCTTTCTGGTAGCTCTGTAGAGAACCCCGTTGATTTTCTTGCAGCAATTCTCAGCTGCTCCGCCTCATTAGACACAAACAAGGCTGCTCATAGCCACCTGAAGAATCTGGAACGCCCGTCACCTGCAAATAAAACTTGCCACCCAATTTTACTAATCTTGTATTTTATGATATGGATTTTCCCGCAGACAATCTGCAAAATCCTTCCTACAAGATCAATCACACGTGATACACACACACATTCAATTGGGGCCCCCAATCACACACCAAAATTGGCACACTAGATTATTGAGTTAATAAAATTGGCTTGTTTGAGCCGTATACTTCACCAAGTTTTCCTTGTTGTCTTAAGCACCATCATCCTGTTGATCCGTCTGCCTGTCAGTGACATGCATCACTAGATGACGCACCACGACCACACTGCTGCTTCGGGAAGGACGAGTACTTTCTTCGCTGATCGTCTCTCTAACTCCGCAGCTCCCGCCGTGATGCCCTCTCGTTCACCCACCGACGTTTTCCGGCACTCAATCAAACATTTATATACTGCGGATGCTGATATGGTTGATCTCCCTGCTATTGAGCGGCGCTGATCTCTTCCTCTTCTCCACTGCTGGCATCCTACATTGCTCAATCCTGACGAACGCCACCCTTCTCTTGAACTTCCCGTGCTCAACACTCGTGCCTTGAGAACTTTCAAGTTGGACTCAATCTCCTTCGCACAGCGCGGCACTGTGGCATCGCAGTCATCCACACTCTCCTGTTGAGTACGCTTAAGTAGCTTCGTGAAGCCCGGATCAGTCGTGAAGACCACTCCAGAGACATTTGGAGCTCCATCAAGCGATCACACGTCTCACAGGGTATCGATAAAGCCAACACCTTTAGCTGTGTCCCATTCTAATGTTTCCTTTTCCGGAACTCAGCTGCTGTTTGTTTTGGGAATTTCCTTAGCGCTTTGCTCTAAATTACATCCAAGAAGCTTTCCACGATGCCAATTATACTCCCGACACAATACGATTGTACTCCACGGCATATCCGGAACGGTGGAATCCCTCATCTTTCAGTGGGGTTGTTTGGAGAAGATTTGCTGCACTAAATCACTTAATTCACTTCAGCTGTCCACTTGATCTTCACTGTTCACATTGTCGCACCCCCAGAGGATCCAGTTGGGCCATTTATTGAAGAAAATCTACTGAGAACATCTCACAACACATTATTCACACTTCAAAGTTGTTTTTGGATTTGATCTGCCTTTTGTTCCCGTTGGACGGCTTTTCAGATTTTCTCCACCCTCACATGATGGCTCTCTAACATCCTGTCGCATCTCCTAAGGCATTCATGCCCGCCAAATGCCCTTTAAGGCACATGATGTGCGCACCATCCTTAACATTAAAAGAGCAGCCACATTATGAGGGACTCCTTCACAGCCCAGATAATCCTTTGATGCATTTTGTACTCCTAGTCCGCGACCAGGCGCTGATCAGCATTTTCTCGTGCCTCATTTGACGCCCCCGTTCTCATTTTTTTCCTCTACCGACATGTCGAGACATGTCGTAACACAACACGTGCGGGTTTTCCTATGCAATTGGCGCTTTCTTTCACTTTTCTCCCATCTTATCGCCTGGGGACACATTTAGGAGACTCTGTGGCCCATTCAGAGTTCAGAGGATCCACATTGTTCCCAACACCACATTTATAGAGCACTCAGACACCTCCCCACACTCACGAAACTTTTCCGGGGGTTGAAGACACTTTTCTTTTATTTTAAAACCCACTTCTATGGATACAATTTGGTTGTATCCCACTTCTGAATTTGTAGTCGTCGATTTTTTTTATACACTGAGAGTGACTGTGATAGCCAACCCTCTTTCAGCGTAACTGGTCCTCTCGGCATAAAGGCTCACGAGAGAATGACCAACGCATGATAAGCACCGCTAGGGCAACACTTATCAACCATCACAGCCCTCTCCTAAGAGATTTACTCACACAACAGACCATGGCACGGGATAATATTTTTGGCCTTCGGTCTCAATGCCTACAAAAATATAAAAATATATAAACCTATAAATATACATATATAAGTACAATGATGGTCCAGCAGAGTAAAGGGAATGTACTGGTAAGTTTCACTTACGGGCTGTGATTCTTCCTTCAGATGACAGTCCAAGTGTGGTGAAAATTGAGGTGGATAAATTTTTTGGAATTGCTATCTCACGCAACGAATCACAGCCAACGCGCATGAGTAAGCCTTTCCCCAGAATTTACACGCGTTGGCTGTGATTCGATGCGTGAGATAGCAATTCCAAAAAATTTATCCACCTCAATTTTCACCACACTTGGACTGTCATCTGAAGGAAGAATCACAGCCCGTAAGTGAAACTTACCAGTACATTCCCTTTACTCTGCTGGACCATCATTGTACTTATATATGTATATTTATAGGTTTATATATTTTTATATTTTTATATTTTTTATGTATAAAAAAGGCGCCCCGCTTCGCGGGGCGCCAATTAGTTTCTTTAAAATATATGTGAATAGGTGAAAGTAATTGTTGATGTAGCAAAAAGGCAGAAGGCGGCCATTTTGAATTTTGAAATTAGTAAAATCTGATAGGTCATACCCACTATACCTGATGAAACTTCAATTGAAAAGCCTCTATCAAGTACCGTTAAGCCGATATAAGGCAATATTACAACAATCGGTACATATGGAAACCTGTTTTGGTCTATATCTCTGAAACCGCGACATAAATTTTTTTAATTTTTTTTTTATTAAAAGGTACACCATCACCTATAATATACTAAAATTTAATCGAAATCTATCGTCCAGTTTTTGAGATATTAATCGAAAACTGGTCGAAAACTCATCGAAACTTTGGTTTTTGATTGTAGGCCCTCTAGCGGTAACTTTTGAAACTTCCTATGTATAGATAATTGTAGACCTTTTTGAGATCTTTCATTCAAAACCGGTTTGGTTAAAATCGGTCAACCGGTTTAGGAGTTATGGCCGACTTTCGATAAAAGTCTATATTTGCTAAACCGCTTGTCCGATTTTTGGAAATGGGGTATCGTTGAAAAGGTCTTAAGGGCCCCTACAACATATTAAAATTTCAGACCTCTAGCTATAATAGGGGCTGAGATATAGCAAAAACAAAATTGAAAAAAATTCAAAATGGCGGATGCAGGGGTGGGGGGTCGAATTTGATATCATAGTTGGACGACTTCCAGTCGATAATTGAACTTTGCCGTTGACCGCAAGTCTCTATCTATTACCGTTCTCTTGTAATTGAGCTTCAAACTACGGACGGACGGACGGCCGGAAAAGTTTTTCGGCGCATACGTTTTTTGGAATGTGGGGACCCTAATTCGTGCTCATACCAAGTTTGAGCCCGATCCGACGACCTTGAGTTTTAGAGTGGACACAGAAGCTGTGCTATTCTTTTCTTCGAAAGAATCACAGCTAAAATCATTGAAAAGCATCATTCTCATTTCATCTTTTTATAAGCGAATTTAAAATATCAATTTACGATAAATTGAAAAAAAAAGAGGTTGGAGAAATAGTAGTAAAAGCTGAATTTATTCCCTGTACGACGTCAAAGAATTCAATAACAATGAATTTGCTCTGTGCGACAGAATCTTTTCACACTGCATGGGTGGAAAAAGGAAAACTCCTAAGAAAATTTCCCACATATGTATTTCTGGTTTTGTTATACATGTGTCAAAACCTCTGGGGCCGTTGGGTCGTGAATAAAACAATAGGAGGAAGTACGCGTGGGTATGGGGTAAGGAGATATTTATGAAAATGTGTCACAATATCGTAAAATTCAATGATGCTTCTGGTCACACTCAATTTGTTTTATTATAAAATTATATTTTCCTCCAAGGTTTTTCCCCGCAATGTCACTCCCCTCCCACCCGTCCCATAGACTCCGCATTTTGACGCTTTGCACCCCGAAAAAAAATCCTCTCTACCCTCCATTGAGTCCCCATTACTGGGTGACTGAATTGAATGCCGCATAATTCAAATTTTCGTCTATGCAGATCCCCCATACTTGTACATATATAGCTCCTATTTTGGGATAGAACAATAGAAAGAGATCATGAGGGGTGGAAGGGGGTGGTGGTATGATGGCAGCACACACAGGGGGTGGCGCTAATTCTGCTGAAGAGAAAGTCGCACTGCAGTTTATCATCAGGAGATGTGCCCCCAGTGGTGTTTCATTGAGCAGATGATGCAGAGGGGAACACAGCTGGGGGTTCTCTTGCTCCAAATGGCATCTCTGTTTCAGCTATTTCCTGCCTTTCAGCTGCACGCGATCGGATGAGCTTCTACATCTTACAAAGAGGAAGACAGCAATTTCTCTATAAAGCTCGCTCCTTCGCTTGTCTCTCATAGAAAATCCGGACTTCATGTGGTGGAAACTTTTACGGATATATAAAATCTTATAGTATTTAATGCGAGAGAAAAGGTATATCCTTTTGAAACTTCTTAAGTGAGTTATTTAGAGGATATTAAAGGTGTTTCCTTAATGAAAAAAAATTCACATCTCGTATATTTTTAATTAAAAGAAAATGTATTTCTTATAGAGAAATTATCCCGGATAAGCCGCATTTATTTGAGCTTTGTTTAATTATTTTCGAGAAATTTTCTAGGAAAGCTTTACAAAGGAAGTCACATGGAAAATTATTCAGTTTACTTGAACAAAATTAAACTTATGAGTTTATTAATTTTAAAGAAAAACTTATATTGCTAGTTTCTTTTTTTAGAATAATCCTTAAATTAAAAGCTCCAAATTAGAAGCCTAAATTTTTATTTTATGGAGCTTTTTAAATGCAATAATTTTCTCAATTCTGGAAAATTTGATGAAAGACTTATTACGATCATTAGGACGGAAAATTTCATCTAAAACTTAACTTCAAATCGTTTAATTCTATTTCAATGAAAAATTAGTTTTAACCTCAAATTTTCTCCCTTGTACTGAAATATTAAATTTCCCCGAAAATATTTTTGAAGCATAAATTTTGTGGTAAAAAAAATGAACAACGAAAAGGTAAATTTATGTATGTATTGCTATATGTATATATTTCCTGTCAAGAAATAATAATGAGAATACATTAAATGAAAACTCCTCATCTAGTACCTTTTCATCAACATCCCCCCTCTTTAATATGATATTCAATATAAAAATCATCCCCATTGATGGCTTAAATGTGATACCGTTCGCAAAACGCAGAGGCAGAAAAAAAGAAACATAATCATGTCGGGAGGTTTCCTGGAAAATGTCTCGTATATTTGTGAGGCGGCATGGGTGGTGGGCATACAATACACGGGGGAGGGATGGGTGAGAAAAATCAATTTGGAAGAAAGTTGAATTGTTGATATGTGGAAGAGTCTCAATACGTGGTCTTTCCGGGAAACTTGAGAATCAATTTCGAGGAGACTTAGGGGAGGACAAGACAAAACAATAACACTATAAAGAGATGCAATCGAGTGAAACCAAAACAAGAGAGGCTAAACATGGACTCCACCCCAAATAGTCCTCCAGCAAAGTACTCATGGAGATCTCTTGACTCAATCTGGGGGATGGTACTGAGAAGAGCTCTTTGGATTTTATGACAATTGTCTCTTTCCTCCAGGTTGAATTAGGACGAGACAATCGATGGATTTATTTTCAATTTTTCCCATCTTACAGATGATACCGAAGCATTTTAGGGGTATCAATCCATAAGCTTTGCATTACATTTCAACCGTTTCAAGGTAAAGCTTTTGAGGCACTGATAAAAAGATTTTTTTTGTATTCAAGCTATGATTTTCCTTAAAATATTTATAAAAAAAATTAAATTCTTCTTAAAGTATCTATTTTAGTATTTTTTTTATATTTTGTAATTCAAAAGATTTTTAAAAATGTTTCTAGGCCTGATAAAGTACTCAAGTGGAATCTAACGGGATGTTTTAAGTTTTTGATATTATAGGAGTTATGCCTCAGATAGTTGCAAAGAAAAGTCAGTTATAGATAAGTGAAAGAAAATTGTTGAAAAAAGAGAATCCCCCTGCATAAAAATCTGCATGATCACCAAAATCAGACGTTTGACGATTCCCAAACAAAAACACAATTGACCACTGAGGAAGACACACAGAAGCGTCGAAAGCTTTGGCCCTAAAATTGAAAGAATGCGTTTGGGTTGACCTACCGTCCCTTGGCTGACGCAATCGGAAGGAATTTTCCTATAATACCAAAAACCTGATAAAGATAGTTATTTACACTCGAAGTGTCACAAGAAATGAAATAGAATACGTCAAAATAATCCCATTTTACCTTTGAAGTATCTTCTTCTCATTAAAAGAAAAAGAAACACTTAAAACCCTCATTACTTCCTTCCAGGAGCTTTCAACATCTTTGCCTTTGATGTATGAGAATGCGTTGTGGTAGCCAAAGTGCAATTAAATTATTTCATAAAAATAAAACAATTTTATGAACCATAAAGATAGTTGAAGATTAAAAAGTCGAGAAAGGAATGAAAATTATATTTTCCTTCCAGCTTCCTCGTGACGTCGGAGGGGGAATTAAAAGAGAATTAAATTTAATTAACAACTAAATAGGAAAAAGCTCATTGAGCGAGCTTTTAAGTCCATTCAAAGTTTAGTCTTTTTTTCTTAAATAATTTTAACTTTTTAAGTTTTAATAATTTTTGTTTTTCTATTACTTAATTGGTTAAAATTAATGTTGACGCAAATTTCCCTTATTGTGACGCAGAAAAAGACTAATTGGGACTCAAATCTCCTTTTTGCGACTTAAATTTTTCCTTATTTAGACTCAACCTTTGACTAATGTAGACTCAATTTTTATCTAATGTAGACTCAGCCTTTAAACGTCGCGTTTTTAATGTTTTTATTTTCATCTCAGTGAAGATTTGTGTATTACTTTTGAATCAACCCACCGATGACTCAAGGGATCTCATACGTGAGGAGGGAATGATTTTGAAAATTTTATTACACTTGCTAGAGCCAGTCTCCCCCTCCCTCCTACCTTACCAAGAATCTCCTGCTGTGTCAGTGGAAGAGAGAGGCTCCGCAGTGGGAACTAAAGACAGAAATAACTTTAAAAAACACATTCTTCAAATATTCAACTGGATTTGAATTTTCTCTATCATATCTTCCCCCCCTCCACATGGGATGTGTTTCTACAAAAGGCAAAAATGTACATATTTCTTTATTTATTTATCTCCTCCAGCTTTTTCCACGTCTTGTCCCACTTTTCTTCTTTTTTTTTCTTCATCTTCTTAGGGGAGGTTTGAGGAACTTGGAGATAGAATATGTATAGTATATGTTTTGGTATTATTTCCTTTCGCCATAGGGATGCTCCCTCGTGGATTTTATACATACCTATATGCATGTATATAGCACAAATAGAATACTCTGTGTGTCTCTGGAAAAGTTGCATGTGTTATGGAGAAAATCATATATATAGAGTACCTACAATATATATTTTTCTACAACCCACCTTCATCCTGTGGGCACCCCCTTTGTGCTCTCCCTAGAAATGCTTGACTTCCTCCAACCCCTTTAGAAAGGAGGGTGAGACAAGGTGGGAGGGCACATTGGAATTCAAGGAACGTGTAGCGCTTGGTCCGTTTATATCGTCACATATTGTACAACAAACCAATAGTATAAGACGGCATATTATACCTTATACCTATATAGTTCGTGCAAAAGGGGATAGCTCTTGGTCTGCTCTTGGTCACTCCGCTCATGGCGAAAAGGGTTCAAAAGATTTGTAATGTCTCAATGGGAAATGTATTTCTGGTGTGCGGGGGACTCTGTGTGTGGTTTCCAAACTATTTTGAATTACAAAAAAGGTGGGTGGCAAATCACTATGCCACCCCCTGAGCCCATGAAAAATCTCCCCTTTATACATGTAAAAGAAACTCCCTTATTTTTGGATGAAGTTGAAAGGAAAAAAAAAGAAAGAAAAATCATGTTTATATTTATCTCGTCATTTTTTTGGTAAGAAAATTTCTCAACACAGAACGTTTGAGTGTTAAGAAAAAGACGAATAAAAATGAGATGTCCTCCTTCATGCAATGCGTTGTACGAGAGGAGAAAAATCTCCCAAGCTATGTAAAGGTGGGCGTTAACTGTCGGTGGCGGTGAATGTGAAAGCAGAAATGCCTCAAGGAAGAATATTATAACACACGTTCCAACAATAGCAGTTTGGAATTGACGAGGATGGGTGGCATGCCACAAGAGAGATTTTCCGCAGAGTTGCAAAGAACGAATACCCATGGAAATATCTAGATTTATTCACTACTTTTTGACTTTTTTTTTGCACCCCCTCAAACCACCCTCATGCATTCCCTTTCGGAGATTGCTTCGGGGGGAGTATGTACTATGTATATATGGCTTTTGTTGTGGGTTTGTATATAGTCAGACAAGTATTTCCCACCCAAATCACTACGACAAATCTCACAGAGTTAATTCATCGTGGCATTTTATCAAAATGGATATTTTCTCTTGTTGATATACAATTTAAAGTTTTTTTTTTCTATACAACATCCAACAAGATGATTTCCTCCCACACAACATAAAAGCTTTAAATTGCTTTAAGCTAAAAAGCACTAAAAAGAAGTCTTTTGAAGGAAGCACATCTGTACCACATATGAGACGAATTTGAAGAATTAAAGCTTTACTTATAAAGGAAACTATTCATATTTAAGATATTTAAATCATGATTGGAGAGATTTTTAATAATATTTTCTAATATAAAATGAAGCTTTTTGTGAGATTTTTGCAATACAATCCATAAAAAAATCTAAATGTGAGTGAGTGGAGACACCTGGTACTTTGAAAACTCAGGTAAAAATAGACCTAAATATTTTAGTGTGGAAATTACATCAATTATCTGCTTTAGTTAGCTAAAAGCTTTAATTTTACATAAAAATAATTATTTTGCTGTATAGCAGTGGAGATGCCGGGTAATGCATATTTTTCTCTCAATAAAATATAATTAATGGAATAAATATTTCATTTCTCTAATTAATAAACTTGCTTTTAGTGCTTTCTGATCACCAGGCGTCTCCACTGCATTAAAAAGTTAACCAGAGATCTCACAAATGGAGGCGCCTGGTTCTTTCAAATTCAACAAATCCTAATATTTAGTATAAAAATTTTTATTTAAAAAAAATTTAAGAAAATTTATTTATTTGTGTCTCTCAGAGAAGCTTCAATCTAGATTAAAAGCTTTAAGACGATCTACTTTCTTATTGTTAGAATGAGATTTTTTTTACTTTTTAACCGGAAGATTCTTTTCTCTATAATATTTTTTTTGCAGTATAAATTCTCTAGAATTTAGCAATATAAAAAAATCTTCTTCACAGAACATTTCAAGCCTTTTAAGCAACAATGAATTTTTCTTCATAAAAACCATTGACTCATAAATCTAATAAACCCAGAAAGCAAAATTAATGATAAAAGCAAGGAGAAATTGTCGATCAGGCATAATTGAATATTCATTAAATTCATTTACTTCCTATCGGGAAACTTTGACCTCTGAGTTTGCAACTCTGGTTCTCCCCAGAAAAAAAAGTAACAAAACATTATGAGAATTTAAGCTCATTCTTCCCACCATCATCGCGCGCGCACTTTGCCCGCAAAAAGGTACATAGCAGCGTGGAAAAGCTGAAGAGATGGTTTGGGTGATAAACCCGTAAATTTTCGTATAAAGACTACCGGAACGAATTCCCAATGAATTGTTTTAAGATGAAGCTTATGGAGGGCATGGGGAGAAAATTAATGAACGATAGAGCTTTTTTCCCCCATTTGCCAAATCGTTTCGCTCCTGCAACTTTCTATCTGCTGAGGCCCATTTCCTGCGATCGTCAGCAATTTTCGACATTTTTCGCAATTGCTAACGCGAGGCCAATATAATGCCTTTTCAACCACCATCACCCCCATGTACGACGTTTGCGGTGTGTTGTAAATCGAGGGTCGGGAGATAATCATGAAAATGTCGATATCGAAATTCGATACTGTCACATCTCAACATATTACATTATATTGCTGATGAATTATGTTCACACAGGTCGAGTATTACACAGGAGCCAATTTCCTTTTATGTATAATGTATAGCTTAAACATATCTTCCTCCTTGATATGTGGTGCTCACCCCAACCCCCTACCCTGGCATCGCCCTCAATTGCTCTGTGTGTAGAGCGATGAGGGCACACATTCCTAGAGAGAAGGGAGCGAGTGTGATGAAATGGAAAGCGGAAGATGCCGGATATGGTGTAAGAAAATTTGACAATCATTCAATAGCAATGCTACATTGTCATTTTTCACTCACACAAGAAGATATCATACCCGTATATCCTCATATTGAATGCTATATATGTATACCCAATCATCCAACCCCACCAACCCAATCAAATGTGAAATTCCACACATCAGAGGGAAAGGTGGGGGATGGCAGTGTGGGTTACCCAACCAACCCACTCTCTGGTGGGTTTTCCGTATATGTGTGTGACGAATAATGGGACCATTGAGAGGAAGAGGCAGTCATGTGTATTACAATTTTAATTTAATTATTTAAATGGATGAGTATGGGACGACTTTCCCACGGATGGAACGCATTTATTAAATGCCATTGGATGGGGCTATATAGTATATTGCAAGAGGAAATCGCTTTTTCAGACTCTATACCGCATCCAATCGATTTGCCAGCACCATTTGTTTCATTTTAATTAGTCAAATAAATGTATTCGATAGCTATAATGCCTTTTTGATCTCTCCCCCACACTCCATACATACCACCCCGTACAAATATTTTCTAGCTATATTGGAAGCTTTTGAAAAGCACATTCGAGAATTCCAATATAATGTGTGTATAGGTACCAGCCACACTCCGGACTTCCTTTTCATTTAGGAGTTACCTCATCAAAGGACATGCAAAAACCTAACTCGAGCATAGAACTGTAAATGATTGCTCTTTCGTGCTTTTTGGCAATTTACAAAATTTACTTCAATTAAGGTTAAATTAAGTTCAAATTAATTTTTGAAAAAACCTAGAGTTTAGTTAGAATTTAATTATTTTTAAATACCTTATGAGGAAACTTTTTAATGTCTTAAATAAATAAACAATTAAGAATGAAAATTATGAAAAACGAAAAATTTTGATGCTTCTCTGCGGCCAGTTCTATATAGTTTTTACCTTTCTGAAGCTTTATTCGATCAAAATTTATCAAAATTGCAGAATTTTTTTTTGAATTATTCTTTAAGGTTAACCCAGATTTTTCCAATTCGACTTTGTTGTCTTTGAGCGCATAAAAATTATATAAAAAGTTTAAATTTATTAAAAAGAATCGCATAGATTCGATTATAGGAAAAGTTTTAGAACTTTTCTTACCAAATTTTAAACGTTTGTAATAAAGAATTACCGTTTTTGAGAATTCTGGGGTCAGACCTCGTCGAAATCTCAAAAAATTCTTGGCCACATCTGTGTTAAAATCGTTAAAACTCAATTTTAATTAATGGTAACGCCTGGTAATCTTCCAAAACTTTTACGATTTTTTTTAAAATATTTTTATTTGTAAGGTAACTCAATACAGTCAGGTATTGATTAACGTCGCATGGGATATACTCTTTCCACTCATTATTATTTATGGGCGGAAAGAGTATATCCCATGCGACGTTAATCAATACCTGACTGTAGATCCTCCTTACATTCAATCTCAATAAATAAAAATAATTTTTCAAATTTTTTCAGAGCTTCCAACTCTACCCGAGTCTCTCCTACAAAACCTTCTCACGTACAGTTGAGCAGTAAATCTCATTTTCCTGGACAGTTCATGTTTAAAAAAAGAAATCTTTGTATAAAGTTAATTTCAAAGTGAATATGTTAATTAAAATATTTTAAACATTACGCTAGGAGAGAGAAGCATTCAACTTGTACGACGGGGAAGCTCTAAAAATCGCATAAAGATGAAAAATGAATACCTCTGCGTGGGTAAAAGTCAAATGGAAACGCCGGGTGAAAGCTTTTCACGGGTGAGAGACATTTTCAAAAGAATATTTAATTTGTGCAAGATGGAATATGCCCATATATTATTCCACTAATGGGATTTCAAAAGGCATTCATGAGAGTCATAAAAGTACATAGTATATTAAGTTTTTTTTTTTATTAAAGCTGCAGCATTTCATTTCAATGTATTAATATGAAAATCAATCGGAAAACTCTTGAAAATGTTTTGAAAATAAAAAAATGGCATAAACCTTATTGGATAATTTAATTTTAAACAAATAGTAGTGGGAGAAAGAGAAAACGTAGAGTTGTAAAGAGGAGAAAAATAGGAGAGAATGTAAAAGTTTTTTTGTGAAGTTGAAGGAAAACATGGGATGTAAATATTTAAAAATAATTGCTGTGGGAAAAGTTGGGTGGAATTCCTGTGTAAAGTTTGCCATCGATAATGTGATGACTTGGCGTTGCAAATGGAGTGCAAGGGAAAGCATAAGAGTAAACTTTGTAAGAGAAAGCTCATGCAACGCAAGAGCTTTTCCTCCTGACGTGAAATGGGGAGTCATCTTCTTGCTGTGTGGAAGAACTTAATTATGAATATGGTAAATCTCACCAGAAACGGGAAACTTATAAGACATTTATGGACTTTTTCTTGGATATATCATCACATTCTCAAAGCTTGACATTTTCAGTTCGTTTTACAATGGTGGTGGTTTCATACATATATAGTTTGAACCTATGAAAGGCCATGTCAACATCCATTCATAAGGACTTCATCAAGGAAAATGGAACTGCTTTGGCGAATTTTGTAAGGTTGTTTGTTCTCTCACAACTTTCACAGTGAGTGGTGAAGGGTTTCGGGATAAATTTTAAACGAACACCACAAAACTAACTTATTGTAGGTCTTCTATGAGACATTGTCATCTCACAGTATAACGCAATATGTACAATATAAAGACTACATTATCACATACATTTTCGTCCAGACAGATGGTTATTGGAAGCCATGTAGATTTCTCATTTAATTCGCTGAAAACTCATAAATCTGTCTTATTAATAATTTCCCGGGTTAATGATGAATGATAAATTAGTTTTCTTATCTCAATATTACCCCCTCGAAGCTATGGAGAATTGTTCAATATTGTCACGTCTTGGAAGGAGGGGGTGGGGGTTGGGTGTTGTATGTAATTTATGACTCAATACACTGCATAAATATTCGACAAAGTTCCTACCGTGAAATGGGGTGAATATTGGAATGAAATAGGGGATGAATTTGAACAATGCAAAAAAAGAGTTTTGCTTTAATATTTTTGAGAGAATAATGTTATTCTATGGAGTTAGGGGAGACTAGGGGTGAACTTAGTAGACTTTTTAGAAATTTTTTAAGTAAACCTTTTGAAGAAAAAAAAGCTCCTGTGGGTTAAAAGTCCCGAGAAAGTCAAGAAGACAAATTTACATAAAGTTTCACAATTTAAAATTTTAAAGTTTTGATCCCATGGTCAACATCAAAAGTTTGTGGGGAAAAAAATTGAAAAATCCGATTTGTTAAAATAATAAATTATTCATTACAGTGTCGAACAAGAATTTTGCCACCTGCTCTATTAATTTTCTCCATTAGATGGCTGTTAGGAAAATATTTGTAGAGCTTTCTTTTTTATTAGGAAAAAGTTTTCAATTTTTGTAATAAATTCTTTTGAATTTTCGATTAGTTTTCTTGAAATGAAATTTTATTTCATTCTACTTGAAAAAATACTGAATATAGTGGAAAATATACAAAAATAATTAATATCCCCTCAAAGAACTTTCCATTCTAATAGAAAAAAAAAGCACGAAAAGCTTTTAGATAAATTACAACAAAAAAATTAAAGATTTTCCTTCACGCCTCTTTGGCTTTGAAGCTTCGACAAGGTTTTTTTTAGTGAGGAAAAGCAGATGTGTGTACAAACGGAAGAAAGGTGAAAGTGAATCCGCGAGGCATCCCAGCACCAACAAGAACATTTTCCGCCCAAAGTGAAATCAAATATAGCAAACCCTTGTGGTGCGAAAATACGATGGGATGTGTATTTCAATAAATGTCGTTGCGGTGAATGTCTGGAAGCTGTGGAAGTGTAAAATGATTGCTTGAAAATTGAATGGGGCTATTCCCAATGGGTTTATCCTCGCCCCATTCCATGGGTAAGAACAATTGTCTGAAATTGAGCGAAAATCAATATGAGTTTCTGGTTTCAAGAGTATCCGGGGGTGTCTGTGGGGCAATAATGTGTTGTGTGCACATCTCGTAAGACGTCTTGCGAGATTATGATCATCACAATTGGACTTCCACTACACGTCCCACATTCCCCAGCAATCCCCTTATCAAACATATTTCAGTCATCGCCCTTGGGCACTCTCTCTCTCACTCTATATCCTTCGCTACTAGCTCCTTGCTACTCCCCACACCCCCCATGTTCATCCTGGCCATCGTCATCCACCCTCCAATGCCCACCAGCATCCCATTGTATATATAGATAGCAAGTGGAGGACGAGAGTACCATCGACATTCACAGGCTTTAACGTGTTTACCCACTACTGCGGAGAGCTTTTCTTCCATTCGTCTATTTTTCTTATTTCCCAGGGCTTTTTTACTTTCTGGCACCCCCACCCCCCATTTCCACCCCATCCATACGCAACCACCACTCTGCTCAACACACCCCCGTCATCACCCTCTGGACAGGCTGAACAATATCCAGGAGATAGAAAGACGAAAGCATCGAATCAATAAGTTCATAATAATCTTCCTTGGGGAGAATCTCGCACAGCAAAAATATTTATATCCATGATGTATTTGTCATACGATGTTGAACGGGGATTCTTGCTCTTCATCACATCTATTGGACTTTCATCCTCGCCCATTGTGATTGTCGGGGATGATCCGGCATCAACACAAACCCCGAGGGGTGAACAAATGGCCTGGAAAGGGCCACACAGTTTATCCGCAGCTTTGCAAAAGTGAACACTTGAGATGAGAAAAATATTTTCGGAGAGAATAAAATTTTATCCCAAACATCTCTCATGGCAAAAAAAATAAATAAATACCTACAATAGACATTTCTCATTTTATTGCTTGAGCTTTTAAAGATTCCTCCTTGAAAGCTCTCAACGATATATATATTTTTTTTTTAATTTGTCATCACTTTAAAGCTCCTTTTGACTTTTAATTGGGATTTAATATTGAATTCTTTAATTTTTTTTGCTGTTTATTTTAAGCTTCAATTCAATGGAAATTTTTTCTGTTTAGTTTTCTTTTTAGTTGGAAAAAGCTTATCCTTATTTTCTCAAGTATTTACCCTTGTAGAGATTACATAAATTGATTCCCGTGTTTCTCTCTCAATTCCCAACGAAATGAGACACTTCAATGACTTCCACAGAGAATGAGACTTTTGCGACACGACGCCTCCGCATCCAACTGTTTGACTAATTCAATGAAATGCCGGATCAACATCAAGTGTGGAAGGGAGCAAAAGAAAATTTCTTACAGAAACATCCCGCTTGATGTTTATTCAAAGAAGAAAATCTGCTTTTTCTACATCATTCGAGTAAATTACTTATTGACAGTCATACACTTTTTCTTTCATAGAGAGATGTATGCTTTTTTATGCATCAATGAGCAGCACAAAAGGTATTTGGCACAGACAAACATCGGCATGAAAAATTATTCAAACGGATATTTAAAAAGTGCCTCATTCAAAATTCGGGCGCGCTTGGATGGAAAAGTTTTTGCAGATGGAATCTACTCCCCCGAATACAAATAAGATATGAAATCACATTATTTTTATTGGTGAGTATGAAATGAATTCGCTGAGACGACTATGTTGCAGCAATCACGATTCTTGGGACTTTCTTGCAACGACTCACAGTTGGGGAGGATTTTCTTTGTATGACACCCACGGTGCTCTCAACAGTGTGTGGTGGTTGAGATGCTTGAGAAGTTTAATCTATTCTAAAAAGCTCACTGCTCAAATTAGCCCTTCGAGTGTTGCAAAAAGCTCAAAAAATATATTTTCTTACTGAGAAGAATTCAACGTTGAAATTTGAGAATAAAACTAACGATCCTCAATTGATAAATCCATAAGATTCTTTAGTAAAAAAGATCAGAATCAATTAATGTGATTTTCAATATAAATCTTTGATTAAAATAAAATTAAAAAATGATATAATTTTTCGACGTAGAGAGACAATAATAATTTTCCGGGTTTTTCGTCGGTTAAATGGGAGTCTCTCACCCAGAAAAACCCACGTTTCCAGAGCTTTCGGCTCCGTTCGGAGCCTTCTTCAGTAGCTACAGAAAAAAGGAATTTATTTACAAATATTCTCTATAAAAACAAGATAATTTTCCACTCACTCAAGCGTGGGGAAATTTTCACAATCTTGAAAAATTGTCTTGTATTTGTTGAAAATGTTTGTAAATAAATTCCTTCTCTCTGTAGCCACTGAAGAAGGCTCCGAACGGAGCCGAAAGCTCTGGAAAACGTGAGTTTTACTGGGTGAGAAATCCAACAGACAAAAAACCCAGAAAATTATTATTAATATAAAATATTTCAGCGAAGTAAATGAAAGAAAAAGCTCATAAACCATACTTTAAACTTTTTATTCTCAATGAATTTTCTCTGTTTTAACAAACGGAGCAAATAAACTAGGCATGGCTGTGAAAGTTCTAGGTTTCACTATGGGAAAAAGGTACAAGTTAGTGGGGAACTGGTGGGTGCAAAAATATAATGTCACGATCCAGAGAAATTTCCGTGTCTGTGCACAAAGAATCCACACCATCCTCAAAAAAAATTTAGAGCTTTTGGAAAATGGAAGAAGAAGGAGGTGGCTGGTGAGAGCAAGCAAAAGGAATGAGGAAGAGCACGAAAGAACCTTGCCACATGATATAAAATTCATCTTACAAGGAGCTTCGGTTCTGTATATAAATCGCTGCAATAAAATGGAATAAAAATGCGAATCCCTAACCTTTCTTTCTGTTGAACCCCATAGCATTGGTCTCTGGTCCCAGGCACTCCCACACCACCTACACAGAACCCCCTCCTTTCCCCCTCCTGAAAACTATCTCTTCAGACAGGAGATGTGAATTGTGTGCGATGGATGGGCGAACAGCCATTTTTGGGGGTGGAATAGGGAATGGTAAAAACGTAAAACTGTCGAGAGATAAAAATTTTCCCCAAATATTGTGGATGGTGGTTTTGTGTATGCGAACGATGACAAACTGCTATGCGGCCTTGCCATCCATAAATCCTTCTCCGAGAGCTCTGTCCCCGTCACTGTGTTGCGGAGAAAATTGAGTTCTGTATGATGGATACTACATTATGCGAAAGCTTTTGAGTCTTTGCACCACGGCCCATCCTTTTTCACCCCCTCCATACATACATATATAACTGTTGAAAATTGAGATGGGAAAAGGACCCCAAACTCGCCGGTAGCGTCGCGTAGAGTAATTTGTGTCTAGCTAAACACGAATTTTCCCAAGCTTTCGGCAGGATTCAGCCTGCCTTCCTCAGGGGGTAAATTACGTTATAACAAGCTAAACTCCGTCAATAAAATTTACATCTGGAGGAGCCGAGGGGCATGGGAGCTAGAGTCTCCGCGTTTCCCGTGTCAACTTGGGAACAAAACAAAGAAGTTTCTTTGTTTTGTTCCCAAGTTGACACGGGAAACGCGGAGACTCTAGCTCCCATGCCCCTCGGCTCCTCCAGATGTAAATTTTATTGACGGAGTTTAGCTTGTTATAACGTAATTTACCCCCTGAGGAAGGCAGGCTGAATCCTGCCGAAAGCTTGGGAAAATTCGTGTTTAGCTAGACACAAATTACTCTACGCGACGCTACCGGCGAGTTTGGGGTCCTTTTCCCATCTCAATTTTCAACATTTATCCTACGTCGCTTAAAAATCAATTTACATATATAACTTTCCCATCGTTCGCATTGACTCACATGCGATGGGAGTTTTTTTCTGCTCTCATGGCGAGGAAAAGATAGGTACTGGGGGGGGGGGGGTCCACACACACAGTACATGTTAGAATGAAAAAAAAAAGAAGCGAAGTGAGCTCCACACATTCGAGTGGGAGCCCACTTTCCATCAATGTCCGCCGTGGTACATCTTTGTGCTTTGGCATAGCCAGAGGAGGGCTTTCAACTTCCCAATTAAGTGCACTTTCATTCGTCCAATTAATCACACACTTCCTGCACACCCTCAATTGCAACTGACTAGCAGAGCTTTTCGAATAAATCTCGCGTGGAGAATTAAGTCAAAACTCAGCAAATATTCTCCTCTACTATATACTCATCATTCTTCAAATCTTCTTTTATTTATTTATTTTTTCAAGAGAAAAAAGAATGAATTTTTCGCTAATTAATTTGTAAATCAGTGAGAAGACGTTTTTATATTAATTTTCACAAGATAGACTTTGATGTGAAGAATATTTTTCATAAAGTGAAGCTCTTTGAGCTTTTTCGTGACTTTTATTATGATTAATTCAAAAAAGAACGTAAAATAAATCTTTAATTTTTAACTGAATTTATGCTTCAGAAAATTCAGCCAAGTAATTATAAAAAAAATCAGAAATATCTCGGAATCTGTAGCAAATATTTTGCCACATTTTGCCAATTTTTCTGTTGTTAATTTTCTACCCTAATCTGTAAAGAGCATTAAATATTTTTAAATTGAATTGCATTTAATTAATAAAAACATTTTCATTTTTTCAACACCAGAAAATGATTTAAAAATTAATTTATTTGATTAACAAATTTATTTTAATCTAAATCTTTTAAATATCTCAACATTTTTTAAGTTTTTAATTAAATTAGGTATATATTTTAGCAAAAAACCCATGTGATAAAAAAACATTTCAAGCTTAATTAAAATGCTAAATGTAGAAACTCAGAATACTCTTTTTTAAAAGAAAAGAGTCTAAAGAACTCTTGGTACTTTTGAGAAGAAAAAAAAACTTCCTGAAGAAAATTCTTGTGAATCAGCGAAAAAAAACTCTTAATGCATTAAATATGTATTACGTTCTGTGAGCAGAAGCATCGCAATTATCTTTTAATAGAATGTTTAATTTATTTATTTTTCCTGCGAATAGGGGGGTGGAGGGAGGCAGAAAAACTTTTCCCTCTTTGCTCTCTCAGGAAGAATCCAGCAATTGAATTCCATCCCATCCCTGTCACCACGGAGACGTTAATATCCATAATTATTATTACATGGCAGAAGGCATCTTTGGCACTCATCTGGTGTGAAAACATTTTATATATGCGCGCACAGGGGAGGGTGTGTTATTCTTGGGCGGCGGCGGGGGGAGGAGGCTGGTGGCTGCTAGTTAAGAGTCTGTGATGTGGAAAAGTTGTGCGGAAAAGTGTCAGGGGATTTGTCGATTTTCTTTATTAATTGAAAAAGCCCTCTGATTGACATTTTCGTGAGCGTAAGTAAATTAAAAGACTTTAAATTAGTTTTCGTCGCCTGTAATTTCTTTGAAAATTCCCTGTGCCGCCGGAATTATTGTCGTCACACTGTAGGGTGCTTCTACGGTGGTGCTGTGTGACGAAGACGATGCGAAAGGACGCTGGGCGTCGCTCGTTGTTGGCGTCACAGCACCGTCACCACCTGCGCACACCATCCCCCACCCCTCTTGCTACCCAACTTCGCGGGAAAGACATCGACATTCCCTTTTAAGCACACGCTGAGGACAATGGGACACATACAGAAAACCAGAAGGAGAGTTTGGGGGAGGAAAAGCTCCTGGGTATGGGGGTTAAGATGGTGTGCGCGACGGTTGTATGAACACACCTTGCATGAACTTTTCAACATTATTAAAAATGAATTTTTCAATTCAGGAACACCACCACCCCTAAATTATCTACCCATCCACTCACTGGGGCCGATCCAATTCATTTCCATCGTCGAAAATTGCTCTAATTTGTCCCCAAAAGCCCACATCTGCTGCTATCGCAGAAAGCTCCCAGCGGATGTTGTGAGAAAAAGTTTCACCAACAGTGTACAGTCGCGAGAAAAATTATGAAAGCTTCTAGTGTGAAATATCCTTTTCAAATATTTTCTTTTCCTTTATACATTCTTGAACGAAATCAGAGGATATTACCGTTGAAAAAATTTTAATAAATTATTTCTTAAAGCTTCTGCAGAAACTCAGTTTTTTGAGCTTTTAAGAAACAACTTCTCAGCTATTCTAAAAGCTTCGCCCAATTGAAATTTATTAAATCGTGACAGCTTTTCCTGATTTTTAAAAGTTTAAAACCATTTAAGAATCAAGAAAAAAAAACCTTTAAAATTCTTTAGAAATAAGATAAGGTGTCTTATAATTTTCTCCCCAACTGTATATCCTGTTGGAATGTTTAGTCATGGGAATTTTTACTCTCAAGACAAAATAAAACCACACTGAATATTTTAAATTAAATATAATATGCGGTGTGGGTAATTAAAAACTATTTTGTGACTTTAATCACTAAATTTTTCTGAAATTTGGTGAGCTTTTATTATTTTTAACTCATTTGTAGGTAATTTTTGAGCTTGTTTGACACCTACGTGGCCCTCGTGCGTGAACTAACTCTATCCTAGTCTTCCCTGAAAATTAAATAAATTAATAGAAATCTTTTTAAATAGATTTTTTAATTATTGGAAGACACTTAGATCAAACGGAGCTTTCAAAACTTTCAAATAAAAATGATTTTTCAATCAATTCTATTTAGAATTGGAATTTCCCCAGAAAGAAATTATAACTATGAAAATCCCAACTCTGTGGTATTTGTTGACTTGGGTGGTGCTATAAAAGCCACCGGAGCTTGGTGCAAAATATCATGTTGGTTGGTGAAAGCCAGCCATGTGGTTACAAGCGAGGTAAATATATTATCTAAATCTCTAGCAATAACAATAAAAATGTCAAACAAACAATCTTATCATATTAAAGATGAATTTTGCGTGATTTTTTAAATACTCTCTCCCAGCAATATTTCTTTCACACGACTTCAGGGCTGCTATTTGGGGGTTGGAAGGAGGACAATGTGACGAAGGGTAGGAAAAAAAAGGTAAGGCATTAGACAATGGGGGTGGATTAAGTTGTGAAAGGCACTTTATTGACCAACGAAGCGCAATTTTATCTTCCCCTTTTTTGCCCCATGCCAACATCAGCAGCATCCCCCGCCCTCCCCCTCTAGGACATGCGGTGAAAGTGGATGAGCAGCCTGGCGAGATGAGGATAGCGAGAAGATTTTCGGATGGGAAATATTACAAATCCAATAAATGTAATCCATTCGACACTGTGGAACATGAAAATCTTCTAAATTGTGTGTCGCTTTCCCGGGGAAAATTCCAACACTCTAACCACTGGGAGAGAGAGAGAGGATGAGCCACCCCCTACGCCCGCCCGCCCGTTTTTGCACAATCTCTCATGGGGATATTTCATTTGGGGCAATGGGGGACGGTGTTCTCGTTGCCCAAACCCGACGTATCTCACATCGCACACGAAATCCCCCAAACGAGGACATTTCTACGGTTTGGTAGTGCTAATCGGTTGCTAGAACTAATGGCGATGGATTCAATTCTGGACACTATGACCGGACCCACGAGGGCCAAATGCCAACTTCCTTGATGCTCAAACCGAGAGAGAGCATTTTGGTCTCGGGGAAAAGGTGTGGCCTAGCCGTATGTTGTCCTATCTGTGCACACCAGCGGAAAATCACCCATCATCAAACGCTCCACCATCGTATAGCCAAGCCAACGGAATATCCAATTAGGCAATGCCTCTGTTTTATTTCGTTCAACAACACTGCAATTGCCGTGGAATGACCATCAGAATGGAGATTTTGAGTTATGATTTTCGTGTGAATTCACGGTGAAATATTGCTCTTGATTAAACAATTCAAAATTTCGGCGGGGAGATTTGCTTATACAACAAAAATATTATCTCAATTTGATTTATAAATTCTATAAAATAAACCCATCAAATAGGGGGGATTGAATCAAAATTAAATGATTTATATTGTAAAATAAATGAAATGAAAATACGATAGTAAATAGGTAATATAAAATGACAAAAAGTTTTAGAACTTTTTATGCAATATTTCAAGAATTATGTTTTAGAATTAATTTTTCTACACAAAGTTGAAATAATAGTTTTTCAAAAATCTCAACAAAAAATTTTAAAAATTCAATTTAAGATTTATAACGTTTTTTAGTTTAAACAAAAAAAATCTTAAATAATTATTTCTTAAAATTATAATCAAAGATCTGAAGCTTGCAAAATTAACCAAGATATGTTTAGGTTTAAAAATTGCTTAGAAAAACTATTCTTAACCAAGAATCTTGAAATTTATTGTACAAGAATCTATTAAATTCTTCCTTAAACCGAATTAGATTTTTGTAAAAATAAATTTTCTTTAAACCATTTTTTAGCACTCAAATTCAACAAAGAAAATTTTCTACAAATGTGGATTAAGAAAAATTCCCATTTGATTCTCTATCGTACTATGAACATAAAATAAATTCTTCAGAGAATTTTCTAAATCACATTGATCACCATGTTAGAGCAAATGAAATACTCAAAGCATTAGAAGGAAAAGTAATGACCTCTGGGACTTAACAGAGAAGTTCCGTACGCGTTCATTGCAATTTGAAATGGATTTCTGTGAAATGTAAGATGAACGAAAATCGATTTCTTCGTATAGTCAGTAAGACAAGACGTATATCTCTCCAAACTAAATGGAAATGCAACCTTTCTCTTCTTCAATTTCAGACATGTTACACACCTTCCAAACTAATGGAAATGACTTACAATATACGGGGAAAAGAACATGCTGAGAGAGTTTCACATGGAAAACTATATATATGTGTGCATTTCAATATATATTGGGCGTTGCGGCTTCTCCTAACACTATATGGGGGTGAGTCTTTGTTCTTTGTAGCCCATATCCATCCCTTCTCACCACTTTCATGTCGCACACTTGCCATCCATTGGGAGCCAACGCCCGCCACCGCATACGTGCGAAAGACAGTGCAGATCCTCGAGATTAGCATATGCATAGGGAGACACAGTGGGAAAGATTGTTTTCCCAAGAAAATTGCTTTTCACATTTCTTTGTCTTATGTACACACACACACACACCAATACCTACACGGAAGCCAGGAGGGTGTGGGTGGGAGACACAAGTGGATGCTTGACTATATATTGGATAAGGGGTTGCTAGTGGATAGGGGTGGGTGGAAAATACCATCATCGGGTGCAAGTGAATGCTCGTGTGCATTTGGCAGAAAGAATTTATTTCAATTTGTCGAATTTATGCTCAAGTGGGTGTTGGATCGGAAAGCGTGCTCACGATTTTTTGATGGGTGCGTTGTGTTTGCATGCCGACGCTTCCCCCATAGTCTTCCACCCCACCCCACCCCAAAACCCCGTAAGCGATGATGTCTTCTTCATTGGTAATCGACCCTATAGTACCACAGGGGTGGATGTTGATGACGCCAAAACGAGGAACTCCATACAGAAAAGGGGGTTGATTGTGAGAGAGAAAAAAAGAATCTATATCAGATCAATGGTATAACGCGCGCCTTGTCTATATATGTGTGGTTTGTTGTGCGAAAAAGTATTTATATTGGGAGATTTCCCAATTTCCTCTTTTGCTACTTTACCACGTCGCCCGATCTTGGGTATTGGCGTGGCTAAAGTGGAAAAGCACGGGGGGAGGGATGCTAGGGGGTGGAAGCAAGACCATTCGGAAAGGCACATGAAGAGAAAAAAAAGAAAGACGTGGCGCAGGAAGTGTGAGAGATTCCTAGCTAAAAGAGATTGGAAAAACTCCTAACACTGATCAAACTGTGTAACCTTTTCTCATTTTTACCCAACCCCCTGCATATGTGTTAGTCTTCCACCCGCGCCACCCCCACCCCCCCTCATTCTCTGAAGGAGAGCGAATGGTTTGCTTTTGGGGGAGGAGGGAAAAAGGAAAAGAAGGAGAGTATGGGAAAAAGTCCTCATAAATTTTCTCATGTGCGAAAGCTTTATTATGTTCCCTTTTATGTTTCCGAGACTTGTTCTCCCAACCAAACACTAAGGAATGCGCCCCGCACCCATTATATGGGCCGAAGAGCAAGAATTGTGTAGCTTTGCTTTTCACACATATATAGCGCACATGATACTGTGTACATATATGTTTCAATGTGTCTATATGCAGCATATTTACTGATAAATCAGCACCCAGGAGAAGAATTAGTAAAGCAGTTAAGATGTTATCCGGTCTATGTACGGAAAAGTTGTAAATTTTCCACACACAAAATGTGCAAGAATGTCCATGTGTGTATGCTGCTGCTATGAGAAAATTCAAAAGCAGATTGAGCGGAAGTACTCAATTCACAAGACTCTATTTTCTCGCAAGACCTATACGCTAAAATACGGTAAAATACGCTATAGAATTTTAAAATATTCCACATCAATTTTGCACTTGACGCCCTCAAAGAAAAAAAAATTCTCTGCCTCTTTTCAATGGCCTTTCTTATACAAAACCAAAAGTTTTCTTGAAAGAATGTTATTCATGATACATTGACTGAGTCCTAAAATTTAACCAATTTTCCTTTTTAAATTATTGTAGGACATTGTCAAAGACTCAAGAAAAGTTAGATCATTTCCTGGAAAAGCACTGGGAAATACATGAATTTTCCTATTCAAAATGCTTTTCCGGAAACGATTAAATTTTTCTTAAATGTCTGACAATGTCTTAATAATCTAAAAATTATTTTAATAATTTGAAATGAAAATTCGTTACAACGTAGGGATTTGACCCAAATGAATAAGACTCTTTAGAAAAATCAATTTTCCCCAAAATTAAATAAAAAAGCAATAGAGAATTTTAAGAATTTTCAAAATTAATTTTATTACCTAATTATTTAGAAGAATTTAATCATACAATGTAGCACCGCTACGTCCCTTACAAGAAGCAAATTTCCCCACTAAAATTTCCACACCACTGTGCATCATTCGTGTAGATAATTGCATGAGAAAACTTAAAGGGAAAATTCCCCATGGAGTGTCCGTTTGTGCCATTTATGTGACTTCCGTGACAGAATTGAATGTCCTCGCGCTATTGAGGATCCCTCCCGCGTGCGCTATGATCACGTCATGGGGGAAGTTTTAGTAATATCGGTGCACCAATTATTCCTTTCTCTTCCCTCAATGGGAAAGCGGTGTGCAAATTTGTACCAAGAATAGTGGGAAATATTCTACTGGCTGCACCCACTTCAAAATGAAACGTTATGTGTGCAAAGGCATCGCAATAAGTTTCCACTCTCACCCGGGAGATGAGGAAAAGCCATGAATGGAGATGATAATTAATTTATTTCGATGACATTTTAGAGTTAATTAGTAGAGTTTCAAATGGAATTCAACTTTTTAATTGGCTCAATATCCATTTCCAATTACGAAAAAAATGGTTTCGAAGCAATTCACATTACTTTGTACCTTTTATGGGGGTACAATCCGAAGGGAAGCTCAACAGAGAAATTAGATATATTTGATGAAATTGTTGAAATATCCCAATTCTACGTTTAGTAGAGTATAGTTTAGGGGGGGGGGGGCAAGGCTAGTTGGTGGACATTACGAGAAGGGTTCTAGTTGGGTGTGTGGTAATAGTGGGTACAGATGGGGGTGGTTTGGTCCTGCACTCTGTAAATTGATTTGGTGACCCAATAAATTCTCGATCGACGTACTTGCTTCATGAGCAATATTTTGTAATGTCGGAAGTCGATGCGAGGTTGTGGCGAAGAAGTTGAAAATTGACCTCAAGTTCAATCTCTCCGACCGGAAGAAAATCATCCACCCCATTCCCAACTCAAACCTCCCTCCGCATGGAAACTTTCACCCACCCCGAAGACGTCACACTGCACCAAGGGCAAAATGTTAAATAAATGTACATTGGAAAGTTGGATGTGAGCTTTAAACTTTAATTGCATCAATAAGTTAGACAATTTCTTTTTAATTAAGTGATGATAATGTTCCCGAGGCGGAATTGTTATGAATTTTAATTTCAATATTAAATTAGAATTTCCACCCACTCTTGCGCTGGCACACATACACGCCATGAGCTTCAGTATTCTGCACCAGCACAGCACCCCAGAACCATGTCCAGGAAAAACCTCATGGAAGGAACTTTCATCTCACAGTGAGAGGGCTGCTGGACTATGCATATTAATGACTTGTATTCAAATTATCTCCCAATAGTAATTTCATTAACTGAAATGGGAGACTTTTTCAACGGACACAGAACTTGTGTCGCCTCAACATCACCCCCACAATACACACAGAGAAATATTTTTTTTCAATTTTTTAGTCTTAAAGAAAAAAATTTCGTTCAATGTGAAAATATTTTATGGTTTTGATTTGAGAATTTTAGAAATTTCGCAAAGGGAGTAATTTTTAAAGGAGTTTATTCATTATTTATTAATTTATTCTCGAAAAGCAATAAAAAATTTATTTTTATTTTACATATTTACTGTGAAATCTTAAATATTTGCGCTAAAACAATAATAATTTAAGTTTTTTTGCGTACAAAATATATTCTCTTTGTGTTAGAATTTATTATTAATATTCAATTTTAATTAAACTAAATATTTTTGGCATTTTTGCAATTTATTTTGAAGTATTATTTAAGATTATCGAGAAAAGAAGAAAAAGTTCTTAAACTCCTAATTTAATCAAATTAATAATTTACTAAAACTCATTAAATTGTTTCAAAATAGACAAATTGGTTAGTCTAAATTAGTTGAACCAATTAGCTTTTTCTCAATCTTCTTTTCTAAAGAAAAAACGTTAAAATAGTTTTAAAATAAAAAATTCAAAAGTACCCTCTAATCTAAAGTGCAAATAAAATTCTTTTCTCATTAACTGAAGGAAATTAATTAATTAATCTCTCACTACAACTCAATTAATTCTATATTACATTATACTGCTCTAAAGGGTTATCCTTGAGATTCCATCTGCAACATTTCAAGTAGAACTGCAAATTCCTCTGAGTGTACTGAATTATTCTATGTATTTGACGTGGTGAAAATTCTCTTTGTGCTACTCGAGAAATGGTTTGGAGATGAAAATGTACGACAGCATTTTCCCGTGATTTTATTCTCCATATACATATGTATGTATATATCTACCTAGAGTGAACCATTTTATACTGTCTCTCATCGCCTACCAGAAAGGGAAAGAACAACCCATAGAGAGAGCGTGGAAGGCAATAAATTATCCACAAATTTGGAAATCACACAGAGAGCCACAATAAAGACTTTCATTGGGATTCACCAGGATGTTTCCACCCGCCATCCTTTCCACTCCCTCCCACCCATGGACGGCAACATCTCATCAAGTGGCATCTGCTTGGGAAAAACCCACCATCATCATCCACCTGTTTTTGTCATTTTCCCACTGCACGGAGGGGCTATTGTGGTAGAGCCGCACTGGAAATCTGTTTAAAAGATTTTCCCCATATTTAAGTGGAATGTTATATAATAGAGTTGGGTGGGAGGGAGAGAGGGTGGGCAGGGGGTGGAAATGTGTATAATATCACTCTGTGGGGAGACCACCCACACAGTGTGTGTGTTGGGGGTATGAGTCACATTGAGAATTAAAACACGCACTTTTGAACAAATTATTACTCTTCAGCTCACAGAGGGAGCGTCTTCTTTCATGGCATTTCACAAGGTGCTCTTCATTTCAAGTTCATTTCCTTCCATACACACACCCCCATTCCCCCCCCCCCATGGTGTGTGCTCCATAACCAAAAGCGCCAGAGGGAGAATTTTTTGCCAAGTTTTCCCCCCTAAAACTCCACAGAGATCCCATCCCCCGTGGAGAGAGCTCCGTGAGCTTACCATCGTGGCGGAGATTTGAAATTCATACGCACAAAAAGCACCGCACACAAATGGAAAACACGGGAATTTCCATCAAGTGCTGCGTGCCACGCATTTCAGCATAATGAAAGGTAATTAAAGGAAATCCAAGGATTTTCCAGAAAGCTTTTCAGTTTCGTGTCGTGTTAATGTGAATTATTCAATTACACTTTGCTTTGTAATACCGCATCAAGCTATACACACAATTTATACGATTTTCACATTTCACAAAGAAAAAAACATTCGAAATTCATCCACTCACCCACACCACTCACTGCAACCACCTTCCCCCCTACTAAGCTACATGCAAATTACCTGAGCTTATGAGATACTCTGAAAATGATGCTGCATTTCATTTTAAGCAGCACACAAGTAGAATGGTTTACGTTTGATCACTCACGAGGAAGACCACGATGAATTTTATTGCTCGTCAACTATTTGCATGCTACTTTTGCACTATACATAGTTCATTATGTAGCATATATATGTACAGGTATGTACCTATATATAAGTGAAATGGAGAGATAACAAAAAGCAAAAATACTTGTGGATGAAAACTTTATATTGGAGTGAAATTAAATAAAAGTTTCGAAAACTAAATAAATTAAATATATTTTACTATAAAGAAATTAATATTATTAGTTGGGATGAGGAAAAGGTATTTGGCTGTTAAAAATCAAATTTAAAAATACTTATTTAAAAAATTTTCCTATGTAGAAATTAAATAATTACATAAAGAGAAAGATTTTAAAGACCTCCATGAGAATTTTCTATTTTTCCTCTTTTATTTTACTAAAAATATAATTTTTAAAAGCTTTTCTTGCCTTTTCTGACATCTTATTTATGCAATTTTTCCTCATGAATTTTGAATTAGAAAAATGACAAAAAAAATTGCAAATTTATCGTCAAATAGATAGGCACAGAAACTGAAAATGTAAAGCTTTTTTCCACCCGTATTGTTTATCTTAAATCTGCTGATATTTTGGCCATCCCCTCTCTGTGCAACTCTTCTATGCAGAAAATGTATGTATGTACATAAAAAGCTCCGTCACCCATTAATTTATCCCTTTTTCCGTAACCTACCAAATGGAACTAAACCAACTAAACCTACAACACTGGATGGGATGTTTTTCACACCGTCGCACATCCCAATATCCCGTGTGAGGGATGCATTTAAGTAAGATACATTTATAGAATTTTTATTTTTTCATGCGGTGGTGCCATCCCTCATCCACCTTTCATGGTTTTTAGGGGCGTGTGGGAAGGGGTGGCATAGTGAATGTGTGTGAGAGTGGAGATCACATGTGGATGTTTGCTATCACAGGGCACTGCTGGTGTGATATAAATTTTCATCAAGTTGACAGGAAACACTCCCCGGTGCCGTACGGTTCGCCGACTATACCCACCCAAAAAATATCATCATCATCCAGGCAGCTGGCCAATGAGTCTCCCCGTTCGAAGTGAACACGGGAGTCGCTTTGTCTACCTGTTCTGCGAGGGTGGTTTGAGGGGGTGATGGTGCGAGAGCGTGCGAGCAAAAGCTTATATTATGTAGGGTACAGTGCGATGAACATAGTTCAGGGGTCAGCATAAAAATTTAACATCAAACCCACCCCCACCCACACACATGGCAACAAGGGATGAGATAGAGAGAGAGCAAACAGAAGGTGGGTGAATCGCATGAAAACTGTGGGTTGATTTATGAAGCCCTCACCTCACTGTCTCTCGCCTGATGAATATTTCAATTAAGCTCCTGGACGAGAAACAAATCACATCATTTACATTCCCACAGCCTTCCGCCCCATGGGCAGAAATTGAAGAGGGTC
Organism: Lutzomyia longipalpis; assembly: GCF_024334085.1. Taxonomy (NCBI): domain Eukaryota; kingdom Metazoa; phylum Arthropoda; class Insecta; order Diptera; family Psychodidae; genus Lutzomyia; species Lutzomyia longipalpis. Next base: position 50,454,677 of record NC_074707.1, read on the forward strand.
CAATGCCGGAAAGGTACAGGAGAAATGCGGCCAATTCTCGTTGCGTTCTTCAGGCAAACGCACACCGGCAAACAACAAGCAGGGCGGTGCGTGAGCATGATAATTTCATATTCAATATTAACATTAAATGCCGAAAACAGTGATCATTGTACCGCGTTTGGTAAAGAAGAAGAAGAAAAAAATGCGGCAGCAGAATATTTATGAAGAGCCGACTCCCTCGCCTCTAGGAAAAAGCTCTCCGGGAAAAAAATTCTTTGGCACCTCAAAAGCTTTCCGCGTGCGTCGCTTTTTTTTCGGCTAGATGGATTTTCCGGTGTGGAAGGAAGAAGAAAACAATAAAAATTATTCATGTTCACGTCAAAATTGCCTTGGTGATATTTTTCACCCAATTTACTCACTCCGCGTTTGACTGCACACCCCGGCTTCTACTCTGGTATTTCTAATTCATTTTATATCCACCTCTTCCTATCTATATGCACACATACATATATGTATGTGTCTATATGCCTTTTTGCAGCATCAGCGCGATCACACATGAAAATCTAATTGATTTTCACGTGAGCACATGATATAAATTTTCATTGATGTCAAGAGGAGTGAAAATAATTAAACGGCGTAATTTCTGTCAAAGAGAGAAGCTCTCGGAAAATTTGTAACCAAAGTGAAAATGTTGATTTGAATTTTATCGAATTCCCGGAATTCCTTTGAAAGTTAACTCGAAGAGATTATCCGATAGTTTTTAGAAAACTATTTTTTTTAATTTAATTTTATTAGGGAATTTGTAGTGAAAATATATTTTATGGAGAGATAGAACAAAAATGATTTATTTAATTGTTGTTTATTTGTTAATAAAAAAAAAACGGACAAATACTTATAAGTCTTTAGATTTTTTTTATTAATTAGAATCTTTTGTTGGACCTGATGAAGAAGTAATGGTACCTTCCTGAGGCATTGTGACATTGAATAAAAATAATTAAGATTCTTTTAAAATTGTTGTTTGATTGATTTGATTAAGGGATGAATCTACAATAATCTATTCAAGAGGGATGTTTTTGGAAAATAAGTTATTAAATCTTATAAGTTTGAAATTCTCCATTTCTTTTTAAAAAAAATCGTTCAAATAATTTTTAGCTGTAAAAAATCTTTTAACATTTTAACCCTTTAACGTTTTTTGGGTCATACGCTGACCCAAACGTGAAACATTTTATTTTTTCAATTATTTATTAATGTAATTGTTTTTCCATGTTACAAATGCATTAAATTCACGCATAAGGGGCCAAAGAAAACGTTCTGACTGAGAAAAGTCCTCTAAAAGAAAATTCATAGAATAAAAATCGCGATAAAAGAGCGCATGTTTCAATGTTTTTATGTTTCACGTTGGACGCTAAAGGGTTAAGAAAAACCAGAACTGCTAAAACTTTTTGGGGTATATTTAACCCATTTAATCCACCTTCATAGCCGATATTTTAATATAATGTATGCCTATATTTCATTAGAATATTCTTTTCAGATGAAAACAAAGATGAAAACTTTTTAAAATCACGAACGAAAAAATATTCTCCATGCGTAAATCCAACAAAGCTTTCTTTCTTTTTCTTTTAAGATAAAGCTCAAAACAAAGATTAAACATGCAAATAATTCCTAAAATATTCATTTTTTTTTAACTTCTACAAACCTCTTAACAAATGATTTTTTTCTCGGTGCATCTACCTTGAAAACTAATATGCATACTAATTAATTTTATTCATCATGAATTAATTTATTCAAGCTTTCTATTAGACAAACAAACTAAAAGCAAAATGTAATAAGTTTGTTTCTCAAATCGGACATTATAAATGCTCAAATCTGCGTCCATTTTGCACATAATGTACTACATACATAGTGCATACATATGTACATACATATTGAAGAGCTTTGTGAAAAGCAATTCCGAGAGACAATGATTGACTTCACTATGACGATTGATTTGATAATCCCTTAATTGTTCTGTTTAAAATTATTCATTGAATGCGGTACAGCGGAAATCGTGTATGAATAATGCTTATTTAGAATGAGATAGGATTGAATTGATTTGTATTAAATCCTCCCCGACAATGTAGGTCATTTGGATTTAATCCAGAATGCAATTTCAACGTCATTTTGGGTTTTTTTCTCCAAAATTTGGAGATTTAGTGGTCAGATAGAATTATTCTGTGGAAAAAGATTTCATTTTTTATCATTTGATTAAATAGTCTGTGAGAAAAATAGGGATTTTCTAATTTTTCTAGATTTTTTTCGTTTTTCTTTCACATGGTAATTTCTTAAAAGGATTGCATCAAGGGGTAGTTTATAAGATCCACTTAGACGTACCATTAGTAGAATGCCGCGTGTTGGTGAAACTTCTTGCGATACGATCAAGAGCTATTAGGAAATATTTATTGGGGAACTTACTATCTCTCCCCCCAACCTAGATTATGTAGTTTTTTCTGGTGCTAAGTTTCCTCACACATTTTCCCTCATTCTTCTGTAAGTTTCTATCGATGCTGTCAGTTGGAATTTAGTGGTGCAAAATATAACGAAGAAGGAGTTCAATGAAACTCCACAATTTAATAGTTTCCAATTGGAGTTCAATGATCCCCCTTCGTGGGTTGTTGGATAGGTAGGAGGGAGTGGAAAAAGTAGAACAATGCGAGGAGAGTGAGTAATTGCCTTCTAAAATGCAGTTGATGAATGTGCGAATGAAGAAAAAGAGGGACTAATTTCCTCACAAATGAATTACAATTCATTTCGAACATTCCCCCCTCTGTGTTGTTGCCTCTTCACATTTCCACCATCCCCCCATACGGAATTTCACCCCAAAATCGCATGCCGGAAGAACTCCTAAAAGTCCTCTTCGACATTATGTTATATACATGTTTCAAAAGCTCTGTGGAGTTTACGGAAATTCTTTGGCTGCTGGAAAAGCAGAGCGGTGTCATCTTGTCGGAGGATTTGCCACACACTGAGGGTGGATCTCTCGGTGTGGTTTACAGGAATGCCGAAAAGTGACCGAATTCATGTAATTTTGGTGGGGCCATTCATCCCCACTTTAAGGGTACAAGAGTGGGGTAAATCATGCGCAGATTCTGCACAAAGAAAATAAGGAGAGCTTTCGACTTCGACCAGTGAGCTTTTCGACCGGAAAACTATCGCATGGAGTAGGTCGAAGGACCACAAAAGAAGAGCTCTGTGAAGGAAGGAACTCAAAACATTCAGATGGGAAATGTAAATGACTTGCAACATAGCACAATTTTCTTCCCTTCTTTGCGTACATAATATCCTTTTATTTGCCGGAGAAGAAAAGCTCCCCGTAGGGCGGGAGGGTAGTTTATATTGGTACATGCTACGTATATGTATATGTGTGAATAATCGCCCGCCCCAGAAGAGAAACTTCCTTTAGTTTGAGAGCAACCCAATCTCACATGAAACTCCCTTTATTTATCATTTATCTTGTCGAACAAAAATCAACACAGAGCAAATCACTATCATCACTTGTCGGTTTTATTTATGTGTACCCCCCCCCCCTCCATATCCTTTTCTTCGGACAGGCGGGGGCGGCGAGCCAAAAGGGATGCTGTGAAATACTTCTTCAATATATCCCCCGCGTGTTTGTTGCAACTCACGCTTTACCATATCAAAAGGCGTTTCTCTTGCGACTGAGTTTTCTTCTCACACTGATTTTCTTCTTTCATTTTTATTTCCCAAACCCACCCACTATCCCTCCAACCGCCCCCCTACAACAACACACAACATACATACATCCTTCCACAGAGCGGCCCAAAGCAAGGGGTTTTTTCATCCCTTTTCTCTCTCTCTCTCTCTCTCTCTCTCTCTATTCCCTTTGTCTTTGGGCATAGCTATTTTATTTAAATTATATTATTATCATGTTGAAATTAACATAAATTTTTCATTCAACATTTGTATTGTGAAAGGAACGGGGAATAACTTACACAGAACTTTCATTGTGTATGCTCAAAGAAAAAGCTCATTTTTCTGTTAATAATTTAATTTATAAATAATTTTTAATACCAACAAGTCTGTAAGCAGATGATTGTGATGCAAAAGAGAAGGAAAACAAACTCAAGAAGGGGTTGAGAATTTCCTAGAAATTATGAATAAAATTTGTTTAATTATGTATGTACATAATTTGTACCTATTGAAAAAAATATATATTTAAGAAATTAGAACATTATGTGAAATATTTGTAAAATTTCTACGAATATTTTTTAATTAAATTTTTATTTTTTTTTAACTCACCTACTTTGAGTTTCTCAAGCCAAGCTAAAAGTTTTTTTTTATAAAAGTCTTTAGTTTTTCTATGCGAAGCCTAAGTTTTTAGAAGTTTACAAGTTTTTTTAAGGATAAGTTTAGGGGTTTTTTTTAATTCAGACTGTTAAGAATTTAAGATTAGATCATGCTGAATCGAGGCTGAATACTTTTTTACGCATTTCTTTGAAAACTTAAGCCTAGCTTTAAAAAATCTAATCATAGTTTTGAAGACCTAAGTAGTACTTGCTTAAAAAAACATAACTCTGGATTGAAAAAACTTAAGCCTGATTTAGGCAGCTATGGAAAACGAACTAGGAAGAACTTATTACGAAACGCTCATTATATTATTTTAGAAAGCTTTTAAAAGTAAAGAGTAAACTTAGAAAATTAAAAAGTTCAAAATATTCAAAAATTAATATAAAAATTAAAACAAAAAATAAATATTTATTTTTAAATTTCATAAAATTTTATTTCCTAAAGAATTCTTCTATTTTTTTTTTTAAATCCCACCCATATAACCCAGATAGGTCTATGAAACCGAAGTTTATAAATGACCGCGCAATAACTTAAAGATAGAAAAGTAAACAAAAGAATTCTTCTCAAAAAGCTCAAAAGTAAACTTTTTAATTTTTTATTATGCTGCGTTGTCCATCTTTCCGCATCAATAGATTAAATAAATGTCTAAGGTTAGAAATTATATTGAGACATTTTCTTTTAACAACTCATTATTATGCAAATTTTCTTTTATTAACGTTTTAGGAGAAATATTAAATTTTTCAATGGGAAAAGGGGGTGATGGGCTCAGTTTACATCTTTCCCAAAAATTGTACATATGTACGATACACATTCATTAAATTATCTTCCGGCTGAGAATATCTATACGTACGTAGCTGTGTGAGGCAAAAAGGATCCCTTAGAGGCAATAAAGGCGCAGTTATTTTTCCATTTTGACCCCCTGAAAGGCCTCCCTTTTCTTCTGGTCATTACTTGCAATTTCCATTCATCATCAGATAATGTGTTAAAGACTAAATAAGAGATACTTTCTTCGCCCTTCCTTTTGGGGGGATGAAGAGGTGCTTTCCATCCCTCTGGACACATTCAAGAGGTAAGTAAATTAAAGCCAATAGACTCTATAAATATTTGCACATAAAAATTTACAAAATTTTGCATAAAAATTCCGGTAAAAAAAATAATCTTTTAGCATAAAATAAAGATAAGTTATTTGAGAGAGAATATTTGTTGTTTTTTGTGGAAGTTTTCCTCCCCCTGGGATGGATAAAAACAATAGATTTCATCTTTTTTTTTTATAAAAAAAAATTCTCTCTCTATTTCATCTATGTATTTTGTTCACAGTACTCCCCAAAGAGCTCCCCAGGCACAGAGAAGAGAAGTTTTGTTGGAAAATTCCCATGAGACTATGGAGATTATCAGAGACCTACGATATATTGTTGTATGTACATAGGAGGGGGATGGGGATGTGTAGCGTTTGTGTCGTAAATATTAAATCAAAGCTCAATATAGGAAAAATCTTTTGTGAGACGGTGATTGAAGGAGCGCACGAAGGAAGACTAACTGGAAGAAATATTTTTCGTTTCTGTGTCGTTCTTTGCTTTTTTTTTGGGGAGTTTGGGAATAATAAAATTTTATTTTTTCCCGGTAAATTTGCATGTTTCCCACATAAAGTATTAACCAGTCGATAATATACTGATGGTTTCGTTTTTTTTTTCATTGGCATAAGGGGAAACGACAATATGAGAGAATAAAAGACACACCAGCAAACATTTTATTGCGAGAGTCCCTTTCCACATATTTCTCTAGCAGTTTTTTATATTCTCTCTTTCTCCTTTCCCTCTATTTTCTTTTACAACTTCAACCCTCCACCCCTGTTCAGGAAAATGCTGCTCTACATGGTGTGAAGGATGCTCGTTTCGATCCTTGATGCTATTCCATTGGGAAATCATCCCTCTTCAAATGGACACTCCTGCGTGACAATAGCGCCACTATATAAGAAAGAACATCCCATCCCCCCTGTACGATATTTTCGCATCGAAAACTTCCCTTTTGCTCGTCAATCAATCCCTGACAACGATTGATTTCAATTCCCGTGAAGGTCATTCACTTTCCACAAAATGTGTATTTCAGCGCTTTAATCACCATTAAGTACACAAAACTATTTGCAAACAAATTTAAGGATCCCCCATTCTCTCAATCACACACTCAAGGACTAAAAGCGACAATCAAATACGAAACATTTACACCATATATACCCATCACAACCCCATATAGAGATCCTTAAGGGGTGATAAAGTCATGGCAAATAGTTTTCCGATAGCTAATACGGAAAGCTTTTATGTGGTGATACCAAATTATGATGACGAACGAGTCTCTCCTATTACAACATCTTTAGAAGAGGATTTATGTTGCGGAGAGTCTTTTCAATGGAAGACTTATCTCACAATTTATTCAGAGAAAATCTCCCTTAATTCGTAGAAAATGGATTTATAAAAATAATAAAACAGAAACTTCTTAAACAATAAAAGTAATAGGAGAGCTTTTAAATTACATGGAGCTTTAATTAGTTAAATAGAATGAAAGATCTTAATCCATAATTTTCTTTCGGTTGATTTAAAACAAATAAGATCCCAGAAAACAAATGATTGAGCCAATAATGGCTCAATTACGATTGAATCAATCAGATTGACCAATGATTGATAAATCAATTGAGCCAGTCAATCCATTGATCAATCATTGGTCAATTATTGACCAATCTCAGGTCATTTTTGATTGCTCAATAATTGATCATCTATGCGGACCTTCATTGAACTATAACTCAATCAATTTATTGATCATGGATTGTTCAATTATTGTTCTTCAATTTTTTTTATCAATTAATTGATCAATTTATGTTCAATTATTGATCAATCAATCCATATTGAAAAAATCACGAGAAAAACAAAATTCTTTTTTTTTTCAGATGCTGTGGCAACAAAGCAATGATCGTTTGGAGAGGAAAAATTTCGGAATGCAATTCAGATGGGGCTAATAATGCAGCAAAATAAAAAATGGAAAATATCAAAACGCGTCAAATCTAATTAAAAAAAAGAAAATAAATTAAAAAAAGAAAATACACAAAAAATTACAACGCGAACCTTTTTTTTTATTTTAAACGGTGTATTTAACTAAAATGAAGAATAATGTTTTGCAAATAAAATTTTCCTTGAAATAAATATTCATTAGAAAGAGCAATGCAATAATTGATTATCAATATGATTGCTCAATTATTGACAATCTGATTGATTGTCTGATTGAGCTAAAATTGTTTATCAATCTGATTGACCAACTTTTGATCAATTATTGATAATCAATCAGATTGATTACAAATTGAGCGATAATCGTCTATCAATCTGATTGATTAACTATTGATCTATTATTGTTTATCAATCCGTTTGATCAACTATTGATCATCTATGCGGACCTATATTGACTCAATAGTTGATAAATGATTGGCAAAATTTGTTTACTGGGAATTCGAAAAATTTATTGAAAGCATTGAAAGTAATGCAGTACCTTACTGAATTTTTAACAGTCTTCTTTATTTTATTCAAAGTTCTTTAATTTTATTTAAAAAGAAAATTGAAAAATATCTACATTTTCTTATATATAGCAAGAAAACCTCAAAATCTTATTGGACATATCATCAACCAATATTGGCATTGTCTCTTTTCTCTGAAATGTTTACAACCCCAAAAAAAAAAAACGAAAAATTCCACAGCAAAAGCTCTAAAAGCTCTCGTGTTCTTTTTTAGTCCCTTTGGTCCGTCTATATATATTTATAAATGACGTGGATTGGATGGGGGTTGGAAAATAAGAAGTTGAGTAGCAAATGAAGCAGAATAGAAGTTAAGAGTACGAAGGGGCAAATGTGAAGAGCACAGGGGAGATGAATAACTTATAGCCCACAGAGAGAAAAAAAAGGATCCAAAAGAGAAGGATATTGCGGCACTGAGGGACTATTTGATCGAGAGATTATAAGCTCTTGCTCTTCGCGTCCAGACAGGAAGCCCATTAAAAGCTCAATAGAATCCACACACACACGCGGCGAGTCATGAGAGGAGTTTTATTGTATTCTTTGCCACGCATTGAGAGTGGATGGAAAGTGGCTATACTACACTTAAAATTGGTCAGGAGGAAACTCATCTCATTCCACTTCCTCATCGGCAACCAATTTTTTTTTACCCTGCACCCACCCACTACTCTTGAATCACGGTCGCTCTTTTTTCCCCCTTTGTATTGGCGGAGAGCATAGAAGAAGAAAAAACAGGGGGATGCCCAACCCCGAGAAATCAGTACTTTTAGTGAGGCAGCAGGTTCTTCCGATCAAAATAAGGGATCAGTTTGCACTATTCCACTTGCAATCGAAAGTACATTTAATTAGCTCTCGGTTGATCCCTTCTCATCATCGAAATAACATTATTAATATAAAAAAAGTTTAAGTGTTTCTCGAGAATCGGTCGAGATTGAGCGAGATTCGAGAATTCCTCATACATTTTGGTCAACAAAAAGTGACTTTTCTTCACTGAAAATGAGGTTAAACCATCCCCTTGAGAAAAAAGAAGAAAAAAAAAGTTCCCTCAGTGCGTCAGCAGAGGGTATTGAGTGGAGGTTTATTTATGAGACCCGCATGACTGGAAAAATCTCAATTCATCCTCAATGAATCTATATCTTTCCGGCCTTGTAGTGATTTTTGCAATGTGAAGATGAAAAATATATCTTCACACACACACACATGAGGGAAAGATTTGTAATGTAAAATATTTTTCACCAAAGAAAAAATATATATAGCAAGAAGGGCAGAGGAATAAAATGAACTTCCACCCAGCCAAAGAATAAATTCATTCTGCATTATTTGCACACACAACCCAGCGGGTGGTTTTGGGGCTGTACACCAGAAAGATGAATTCTGTGATGTGGAAGAATTCCCAGAAGACCACCCCCATGGTGAGAGAGATTAAATTTTGAAGGATCTATATTTAGATGAGTGTTTGAAAGAATATCCTTTGGCGCCATTTTTCACGGAGCTTTTGCCCTTTCGACGAGTTTAGGATTTTCAGAAAGCTCTTCAACAACCCCTTAAATCATGCTTTAGAGATTATTAACATTCCTAGGAAATATTCGTTGAATTCTTCATAATTATCCAAAGCTATATTTTTTTATGAATATGAAAGATTTTTAAGAAATATCTAATAAAAAAAAAATTATGGATTTTACTTTAGATAAAAATGTCTTTATTGTCAGAAATTTTGTGGTTTAAGCTAACAAAGCTATTAAACCTAGATTCCAGGATCTAGCGGAATTCCCAGAATTTTTCTGAACATTAAAACTACCTTTAACGATGGCTCCGGCATTCACCCCTACAGCTTATTATTTTCTTTTCGTCAAAAGCTTTTAAAATAAATTCTCCGTGTAAAAAGAAACGGATATATAATCTGGAATCTCACAAGATGTTTCCAAGGAATTTTTCCAAAACCATACATATAATGTAATACATATATACAATGAATGATATCCGAAAGCTCTTCGGGAAATTATTCCCGAAAAACTTTCCCTTGTAAAATGGCGAGTAAAAGCTCAATGTTTTTTTTTTGGGACAACATCCTGTCTCCTTTATTGACTCTCTCCATTAAAACAATGACAATGGGTGAAATTCACCATTCAGACAGTCTTAAGAAATCTTAAGAATTCTTAAGATTTCTTAAGATTTCTTAAGTTTTCTTAAGAAAAACTTAAGATTTCTTAAGAAAAGTTAAGAAAACTTAAGAAAAGTTAAGAAAGCTTCAGATTTTTTAAGAAAAGTTAAGAAAACTTAAGATTTCTTAAGTTAGACTGAATTAGAAGGCTATATGTAATATTTTTTGATGATTTTTAAAATTTTCGATGTCTTAAGACTATCAAGAGCATTTTTTTAAACTTAAGAATAGAAAATGGTACTTACTTAACAATTTAAAACAAAACAAATGCTATTTTTAAAGACAAATTCAAGTGTAGTAAGGTGTTCTTTCTTTTCATTTTTATACCTTTTTTTCTGTTAAAGAATTGAACTAACTGACACTCAAAAGCACGGCTAAAAATTATCATAATTTTCCCAAAATATTTTCCTGAGTGATTTTCCCCAAAACACCCCCGGAAAATTCTTCAGAAGCATTCAGTGCTCTTTCAGCAAGTCTTAAGAATTCTTAAGCAAAGTTCAGTGCATGATGACTTGATTTAAGCGAATTTTCGCGTTTTTCACGTGAAAAACCGCCAATTTTCCACCAAGAATTTTCATAAACTGATGGAAAAAATTGGAAAAATATTTTCCTGAGTGATTTTCCCCAAAACACCCCCGGAAAATTCTTCAGAAGCATTCAGTGCTCTTTCAGCAAGTCTTACGAATTCTTAAGCAAAGTTCAGTGCATGATGACTTGATTTAAGCGAATTTTCGCGTTTTTCACGTGAAAAACCGCCAATTTTCCACCAAGAATTTTCATAAACTGATGGAAAAAATTGGAAAAATATTTTCCTCAGTGACTTTTCCTAAAACACCCTCGGAAAATTCTTCAGAAGCATTCAGTGCTCTTTCAGCAAGTCTTAAGAATTCTTAAGCAATCTTAAGACTGCCATCAGTGCATGATAATTTGCTTAAAGCGAATTTTCACGTTTTTCACGTGAAAAACCGCCAATTTTCCACCAAGAATTTTCATAAACTGATGGAAAAAATTGGAAAAATATTTTCCTCAGTGACTTTTCCTAAAACACCCCCGGAAAATTCTTCAGAAGCATTCAGTGCTCTTTCAGCAAGTCTTAAGAATTCTTAAGCAAACTTCAGTGCATGATGATTTGCTTAAAGCGAATTTTCGCGTTTTTCACGTGAAAAACCGCCAATTTTCCACCAAGAATTTTCATAAACTGATGGAAAAATTTGTAAAAATATTTTCCTGGGTGATTTTCCCCAAAACACCTCCGGAAAATTCTTCAGAAGCATTCAGTGCTCTTTCAGCAAGTCTTAAGAATTCTTAAGCAATCTTAAGACTGCCATCAGTGCATGATTGTACAGTGATTTTCGGATTTAACTATTATTTGGTAATCCACTTCGTAGTCATTACCAAGTATTGACCATTGGAAAATTCGACAACCTCAAAATGGTCTCAAACTTGGTGCAAGCACGTTTTAGGCATCTCACATTACGAAAATGGGGGTAGAAAATTTTAGATCTGGGAGGCCGATACGCTAAACTTTGCCTTATACCTCAAAAACGATAAAGGATAAACTTCCGGTTTGAAGTTTTCTACAGAAATGGGGGTGTAAATTTTCAGTTTTTCGTATTTTCAAAATCCAAGATGGCCGCCGTCCGCCATTTTGAACTACCGTCAACCGCTTCCCTTACAGCTAGAGGTCTGAAATTTTAGTATGTTGTAGAGCTCAGTGAGACGTTTTCAGCAATAATTCATACTTGAAAATCGGTCAAACGGTTTAACAAATATGGCGGCCTCAAGCAAAAAGTGTTTTTTTGATGTAACTCGAGAATCGCTTGACCGATTTTGACCAACTCAAGCTCAAATGAAAGGTTTCAAGAAGCTCTATAACTGTCTAGAACATTCCAAGTTCCAAAAATGGCCGCAAGAGGCGCTAACATCAGAAACAAAAGTTGCCTAACTTTAAGGAGTAATATCTCCGAATCCACATTATCGATTTCCTTCAAATTTTGGTATTTTGTAGCCTGACTTAATATCTTTTACCAGTCCAAAAATTAAGAAATTCTATGGCGCCGTTTAGAAGATATAGTCATTTGAAAAATTCTTGATTTTGAAAAGTTCTAAGAAGAATATCTCTTGAACGACCTGTCCGATTTTGCTCAAATTAGTATCAAATTAAAGGTTTTGCAATTCTCTACAACTTTCTAGAACATCAGAAACCTCTAGAACCATTCCTTGTAAAAGAAAAATGCGAAAAAAAGTTTTTGTGAAACAAAAATCCGCCATTTTGTGTTCTGGAGGTGACCTTGAAAATCATTGAGATATATATCAAATTACAGCTTGTTACAATACCTTTCCAAAAATAGTCAAGAAATTTCTGTAAGTCTTATACAACCAAAGATATAACCATTTTTGTTAATCAAATTGCAGAATTTTACACAAAAAATCAACTTTGCCTACTAATACTTCTCATACCAATTTAATTTGGTTCGTGCCAAGGGGATGTCACGTTCTTTAAATACATGTAACTTTGTGAGGCAATTTGATAGTTTGACAAACGAAATGTATGGATATTTTTTCGATAGTTCCGTTAATTTACCGATTCGCGATTTTTTTTACTTTTCGTACATTAATAGATCGATCGCGGTATTGAAATAAAGATTAATCGAAAATAAACTTTCGAATGGGAGTGGCATTTTGTAGATTAATCACTTTATCTAACCGGAATCGATCGCTGCCTCAAAAATATCGAAGTCTGCCATGCCCCTAATTTGTGCAGAATCCGTCAACAGATCTCTCCTAAAAAACCTAAAACTACTATATTTTGGTGAATGCAAAAGAAAAATTTTGGGAAATTTTGACGGATTTCATGATTACTACCGATATTTTCGTTAATTCAACTAAAACAAGTGACAGAAAGAAGAAGTTTAATAATTATGAAATAAAACATAACCATAAGTTGGATTTCATTCAGAACGATGTATTCTCATAAAGCACTCAAAGCATTCTAAAAAGATGACGCCATTTTTTCATCAATAGTTGTTGAACGCTGAAACTATCGATATGTTTAAATATCAATCATTTTCACATTGATTGGTTAGGAGTGAACTTAAAATACGTTAACAAATAAAAATTCAAATTAAAGTGGTGGGCTGTGTGGATGTCGAAATGACATTCAGCCATGTTTAAAATTAAAAAGAAGAAGATTGGTTAGGATTGTTCTTGTCCGAAAGTGTTAAGTGCAGTACAAAGCGGTCTTCAAGTCGTCATGGACGCCGATCAAGGAGATAATCGTGAAAGTGAAGCTCACAAGAGCTCACAAGGAAGAATAAAGAGACAAAGCCAGAGAGAAACTGCAAAGAAAAAGTCAATTACAATTGCCCAAAAGGTCCTTATGATAAAGCTTCTTAAAAAAAACTACGAGTCATATTTTTCATCGGGGAATGAAAAATTGTGGAGTTCAATTATCCCTCAATTGAATAAACTGGATCCAGAAAATGCTGATGGACGAGGTATAAAATTTTGGAAGAAGGTAGGTAGAAGTACATTCATTATAAAGGAAAGGAAAGAGTTGGGGACTTAACACGGTTCTTTTGTATACCGACCAAATCGTTTTTACATTAGTTGGTGTTCTACTTCGTGGTTTACACCAAGTATTGTACTTGTCGAAAAAAAATGATCACCTTAGATCGAGCTCAAACTTAGTATAATATGTAAACGTTTTAGATATTACGAAAATGCTGATGGAAAAAGTGTTCCGGCTGGCCGGGCCTGCCTTATAACTGGACACGTTATTGCCTTAAATATTTCAAGGTATCACTTATAAAAAATTATTTATTTTCTTTTAAAAAAAAGGCATGGGCCAACCAAGTGGCTTATGCCAAATCCAATGAGAGGAAAGGTTCCCTGCGTAAAGGCAAGGAGGCTTCGGAGATCCACGAGCAAATACTACAGCTAGAAAGGAATAAGATTCTGGGAGACGCAAATGCACGAGAGACGGGAGAATCCGATTTACCAAATTTTGTAAACGATTCGGGGGCATTTCAATCACTTCAAAACGTAAGATATATAATAAAATTCATGGTGAGATTTTGGTATTGATTCTATATTTTTGTTTTGATAGAGAGTGCAAACGGCCCTTCAAGGCACAAATATACCGGAACCAAGATTGGATCCTGATCATTTCAATAGAAATCCAGGCCAATTGGACAATGAGCTTGGAAATGTATCACCATCGATTCCGGATATAAACTCTGGAGCTTTGATTGCACCAGAAACCGTAAGAAAGTTATATGTATATCTAATTTGATCTAATTGTAGTATACTCATTCGAAACGCTGTGGCCAATTATGACATAGAGGGGCTTATTGTAAATTGCTACGGGTATTTGTGATATCACCTTCTCATCCCTTAATAGCTATTTTTCTCACATAAATTTTCTTTTTTATAAAAATTTTCTTATTTTATCTACTAATTGGCTACATTGCAGTTTTTATTTTTCTAGAAAAATATATTGAAGTATTCTATCTATTCACCTTTACCACTAATCCCGTCCTATATTGATATATTTGAAAATTAAAAAAAAAAAAAACTTTCAATCTCAAAGAAGCTATGTAGTTTTTTGTATTTGTTTTATTATAAAAAAACATAATTATTTAAATAATTCATGCATATGCTATGAATATATCATACTATTTCAAGATTTATTCTTTACCTGTGGGCAATAGGGAAACTTCCAAAACTCACCTTCGAATTCGATCAATGATCAAAGGGAGGAAACAACGAAAAAAGTGCAGGAGGAGATTCAGCATTTCAATCGAATCCCAGCCAAGCACTCCCAACAAAATCTTCCGGTGAACCAGGGCTTATCGAATGCACAAATGAAGAAACCAATGATGAATGAAGAAAATACTGATCCCAACAAAATTCCTGCCGCCACCATTCGAGAAAATATTTTGGTGAAGAAAGGAACAGTACCTGATGCCCAAAAGTTTATAGTCACTAATTATTCTGTGCGAGAATTGGAAGTAAGTATTATTACGATAATGCAGTGAGAGATGTTATATAATCGTGCTCTTATCACATTTAATTTTCATTTAGAGGAATAAAAGAAATAAAGTAGTTCAATTAAATTTTTATTGAGGTGCTATAAAATTATTATTCTATATAGGTATGTACTTTTTTAATGTGTAAATGAATTAATTAATACCTAAAGAATTAATCTTAAAAAATATTTTATCTCATTTGATTTCATAATTTCATTAGTTTTATACATTTCAAGTATTTACTATATTTTCGTTAAATTTTTTAAACTCAATGTATAAATTAGATTTTTTTTTTAAATTTTAAAAGAAATATTTTAACTTGCACTTTGAAAGAGATTAATGTGTTTGTTTTCTTATACCTTATATTTTGTTGAAATGCACCTTTTTCTTTAATCCCAATATCAAAATTTTAAACTAATTAGATAGATTAGACAAATGTTATGAATATATAACGGTTTAACTCTTAATAATATGTACTAAACCGTTTTTTTTTATATTTTAGCTTATGGAAGAGTTGAGGAGATACAAGGAGCGAAACGATTTTCTTCAAGAGAAAAACGAAAAGCTTGAAAATGATCTGGGTTATCAACGCCATCAGAATGATATACTCCTCGAAATCATTCGAAATTACTCTGTCCATGGTAAGTGAAAAGTAAAAAGAAAATATTGAAGGCACTTGCGCTATGATTGTTAGAGATCACCGAGATCACTCATATTTGAATTGTGTGGAGAAACACTTTTGGGTTAAATTCCTTTTATTTTCATAAAAAAAATCTGTAATTTTAATGCCAAGTGATCTATTCTTATGATGATATATTCTTTTATATGTAATAAAGTGAATTATGTGGAAAAACACTATTGCGTAAAATTCTTTTTTTTGTGTGATTTTTAAGTATTGATTTATGTTCTACGATGTAGATTGTAGGCTTGCAGGAATTGTGGAACCAAGCGATGTCGCACTAAATTTCCTGTCTCAAGAAGACTATTCTCCGACTGTGGACAATCAGGGACTTCCGTATAAGATAATGGCATTTGTACAGGACCATCACGTGCAAGCATTCTAGCAACAACTTTCATGTTATGTAGCACACAACATGATATAATAAATTGGGAAGCTTTATGTGGTGCATATCTGAATTTCCGTTCACTGTTGAGACTACGAAATACTTGCTTCATTAGTCCATTAGTCTTCTCAATGACATTGCGAGCAATTGAATGCATTTTATTAAAATTTGCCTCATCAATCGATGTAATTTCCCTAAATGGGGTGATTAGCCATGGAGTGAGAGGAAAGCCCGCATCACCTGAAAAAATTGACACGCAGTAGAATTAATTCATAATTTTCCTATATGGTGTAAGTCATACACGTAACTTCGTAACTTTCGATAAGGAAAAGGGTAAATAATAATTTAATATAGCATAAATGTGTAGGTATAACTTTTTATCCCTATAACATGCAAAACAATGGCTATAGTACTGTTTAAAAATAAATAAATAAATGAGAAAAATATGTATTTTTGCATTTCCAGAATAATTAATTGAAGTAATGAGGCTTTTTTATCATATCATTTCAAAGATTTTTATTTCTTGAATAATAAATTAAATGAAAATTTCTACTTTTTTCCCTTTGAGAGTATAATCTTAATATCATTGGACTCTGCCCCCACTCTCCTTTATATCATCCTTGATAAAAAGAATTTTATTTTTCTACGGAATGGTCAAATTACGCGATCTATTTTTTTAGCTGTGATTCTTTCGAAGAATATAATAACACAGTTTTTAAAGTATACGATGGTACACATTTTATATTCTTAATGCGGAATCGTTTCATCCAACTTTACCAATAATAAATGATGTAACATTCAAATATTTATAGTTACCGAGTAGGTATGTTTGATTGTTAAGATAGTTGTATTTAGATTTCAGATAGCGTGCAATCCTAGATACGCCATATATATGGGCATCGTGAGCTCCCCCGCAAAAGTCTGATTTAACGTTCATAATAAATTGATCGCTGTCGCAAATCTGAAATTAATCCACAAAACAATTTTTTTGTCATTTACAATTTAATACTAAAAGTTAAAGAAAATAATGAATATTGTTGGTGACAACCACTTGGTATAGTCTCTGCACCAAATTTTCTTTGCGATTGGACCAATATGGTGTAGAAATGCATAAAACTGTACAGGAACGTAATCCTTTTTTATTATATAGAAGAAGATGAAATTTCTTACCAACATCACGTTCACACTGTAAAATCCTCTACGATTAAAATAATTTCGCGCAATCCTTTTTGGAAGAGCTGACAGCGGAACATGGGTGTTATCAATGGCACCCACAATACCATTGATATGATACTTTGTTCGAAACCTAAAAACAAGTTTAGTAAATACCTATGAGTATATCTTTTATTATGCACAATATAACAGGGATCATAAACATTTCTTTCATATACGCAAAAAATTAAAGTTAAGACTTTTTTTTAATGAATATTTAGACGAAAAAAAAAGCCAAGTACGTTAAGAGCTAAGAAAATTAAGAAAAATTTTCCGAAGGAGTCAGAGCGCAATGGATAGAGCATTCAAGCTAGCTTCCGAAAGGTCGCCTGTTCGAACACAGAACTCAGTAAGTGCTTCTCTTCTCGATCGGTTGGATCCGGAGATTGATACATTATTATCTGTAGAAGGGTCTAATGTGCTGGTAGCTCGATAGTCACATTCCTTCTACGTAAGCAAAACAACATCAATGAAATCTGGAAGTAGGCTTAAATCTCTGAATATAATTACAACTCACCCTTCTTTCTTCTTATTAACCTCCTCAACAGTGGATGGGAAAATAATATATCGAGATTTTAAATTCACTGCCACTATTCGGCTCATCTCGTCAACAATTCTAGAAACTGATGCCTGGCTCAGTTGAAGCAAAAAGGTCGACCCAACCCGTTTTTGGTATCCTCCACTCGCCAAAAAGTTCAAGAATACGAGAACTTTTAGCTCAAGGGGGATACCACTGATGCTCCGAGGTGGAGGAGCAAACTCCCGAATATCCGAAATCAAAAGTCGTACCAGAGGCTTTGTCAAGTGGAATTGAAAATAGAATCTAGAGAAAGAAATTTAAATAAAGTAAAATAAAAAAATAAAGCATATAAAATCAAATTTTCGTCAAAATACATGAAATTTATAAACGAGAGAAAGGAATTGTGATGGAACATAAATTTAATGGAAGATTCATGTCGAAAGAATACTTAAAATATTGGAAAAAATATATATTCATTAAGGGTCCTAAAGAAAGATTAATCCCAAACATATATTTCAAAGAGATGAAATCAATTTCAGACAAAATTTAGGGCGCCAATTTCAAAAGCTCGCTTAAAATACATGAAATTTATATGGGGTTACATGTAGGAGGGATTTGGATGAAAAATAAATACGAACATCAGAAACCGACTCTTTATCAAATTTCATCGGATAAACTTACTGCGAATTTTTTTACGTTAATTTGTATTGTCTTAATTATTTTAATATTCATATTGTTTTTTAAAATATATCCACGAAGAGTACTTTTCCTTAAAATAAATACTTACTGCCTGTCATTCAGATCAAAAGCTTGCTGAACTCTTTCCGAATAACTACCAGCCATTTTTTCACAATTTATAGCAATTAATTAATTTTCAAGCACGACTATCTGATTTAACACATCCACTCAATCCTCTACGCTGTAACTATTTGACACTTGTTTTGAGTTTGACATTTACCCGGTGGGAAAACTCTCACATTTTATCAGGTTAATTCAAACGCTGACTCGTAAGTTAATCATAAAAAATGAACTAGGTAAATAGTCGCTTTGCTCCAAATTACCTTGCCCCGCTTGGCAGAGATTTGTTGCGTTTCGCGCAAGTTTTAGAGAAAAAAATTGTGATGGTTCATAAGTAGGTTAGGGCCACTTTTCAACCACAAAAGAAAAATTTGCAAAGAGAAGAAATCGACTTTATACAACATTTCGGGCGCCAAATTCAAAAATTCACAAAAACTGCATGACTTTTATATGGGGGCTACCTGAAGGGGGGCTTCGGGGGGGAAATGACTACGGCCATCTGAAACCGCCTGTTATAAGGAGCCTCTGTACCAAATTTCATCGCGATCGGTCAAACGGTGTGGATTTGTATAGAAAAGAAGGAACGACGATTACCAACAAACAGGCCTTTCTTTATTATATAGAAGAGAAGATAGAAGATTTGTTATTTATTTAATACTCAAATGATTTGGAGCAAGAATTCAAATGATTTGAATTAACAGGAGCCAAATTAATGCTTCTGAAGAATTTTCCGGAGGTGTTTTGGGGAAAATCACCCAGGAAAATATTTTTACAAATTTTTCCATCAGTTTATGAAAATTCTTGGTGGAAAATTGGCGGTTTTTCACGTGAAAAACGCGAAAATTCGCTTTAAGCAAATCATCATGCACTGAAGTTTGCTTAAGAATTCTTAAGACTTGCTGAAAGAGCACTGAATGCTTCTGAAGAATTTTCCGGGGGTGTTTTAGGAAAAGTCACTGAGGAAAATATTTTTCCAATTTTTTCCATCAGTTTATGAAAATTCTTGGTGGAAAATTGGCGGTTTTTCACGTGAAAAACGTGAAAATTCGCTTTAAGCAAATTATCATGCACTGATGGCAGTCTTAAGATTGCTTAAGAATTCTTAAGACTTGCTGAAAGAGCACTGAATGCTTCTGAAGAATTTTCCGAGGGTGTTTTAGGAAAAGTCACTGAGGAAAATATTTTTCCAATTTTTTCCATCAGTTTATGAAAATTCTTGGTGGAAAATTGGCGGTTTTTCACGTGAAAAACGTGAAAATTCGCTTTAAGCAAATTATCATGCACTGATGGCAGTCTTAAGATTGCTTAAGAATTCTTAAGACTTGCTGAAAGAGCACTGAATGCTTCTGAAGAATTTTCCGGGGGTGTTTTAGGAAAAGTCACTGAGGAAAATATTTTTCCAATTTTTTCCATCACTTTATGAAAATTCTTGGTGGAAAATTGGTGGTTTTTCACGTGAAAAACGCGAAAATTCGCTTTAAACAAATCGTCATGCACTGATGGCAGTCTTAAGATTGCTTAAGCATTCTTAAGACTTGCTGAAAGAGCACTGAATGCTTCTGAAGAATTTTCCGGGGGTGTTTTGGGAAAAGTCACTCAGGAAAATATTTTGGGAAAATTATGATAATTTTTAGCCGTGCTTTTGAGTGTCAGTTAGTTCAATTCTTTAACAGAAAAAAAGGTATAAAAATGAAAAGAAAGAACACCTTACTACACTTGAATTTGTCTTTAAAAATAGCATTTGTTTTGTTTTAAATTGTTAAGTAAGTACCATTTTCTATTCTTAAGTTTAAAAAAATGCTCTTGATAGTCTTAAGACATCGAAAATTTTAAAAATCATCAAAAAATATTACATATAGCCTTCTAATTCAGTCTAACTTAAGAAATCTTAAGTTTTCTTAACTTTTCTTAAAAAATCTGAAGCTTTCTTAACTTTTCTTAAGTTTTCTTAACTTTTCTTAAGAAATCTTAAGTTTTTCTTAAGAAAACTTAAGAAATCTTAAGAAATCTTAAGAATTCTTAAGATTTCTTAAGACTGTCTGAATGGTGAATTTCACCCAATATGGAAGAAAATATTTGCAATTTTCACATTTTTTGGCTAAAAATCTCACTCACTTTTCGAGAGGAACTCAGACAGGAAATAAAGCACAGAATCACATTCCAAAATCACGGGATATTGCAGCTTTTTCCGCTGCGCAGGATGTGAAATGGAGGGGGTGGGGAGGGTTGGATGGGAGAATCACTTACTCATCTGAATCTTCAGCATCCTCATTGTCTTCCTCCTCGTCATCATCGTCATCCTCTTCGGATTCTGATGAGCTACTCTTGGCCTTCTTACCCGCCTTTGGACGTCCCCGACCGCGGGAGCTTTTCTTCTCAGCCCTCACCTTGGTAGTGGAAGCTTTGGAGACTGCTTTGGGTCGCCCACGTCCACGCTTTGCTGGGACATTTCCATTCTCGACCACCTTCTTGGAATCCGAAGTATCCGAGGAGGATGATCGAGGTCTCTTTTTTGCCTCCACAGCCTGCAACTCACACTATGTACCAAAACACATACATATCTATATATATATCAACTTCCGCCCACCTTCTCCTTATCAGCGGCACCGGGGCGTCCGCGCTTTTTCTCAGCCGTCACAACTGGGGTATCCTCGTCGGACATTTTTCACAAAATCCTCACAACTTCTGAATGGAGCAAAGAAAGCTCTGTGATTTTCAGCAAAAGCACGTTTAGACTTTTCGCAGCACAAAGAAAATTCGAGTTTGGCTTTTAGGATGCTTCTAATAAATTAATGACAAGGGGTTGGCAATTCCGTAGTGAAATGTACACCGCGCGTGAGATAGAATAAAATTATATTGAAGATTTCAAAATGTTAATTATTTTTTTTAATTACCTATAATTTGAATTTTATTATAGAACAAATAAGTTTTCAATTTCGAGAAAAAAAAATTAGAAAAAATCTTTTTTTTTATATATATTTTAAAGATTATTTTTTTTTTATTTTTTAAAAAGATTTTAATATATTTTTTAGGGAAAAACGTTAGGTAATTTTAAAACTTTTTAATGTAATTTTTAGATACTTGATTTCCATTTCTGTAGAAGATAATTCAGAAGTTTAAATTATAAAGAAAAACATTTAACCTACTAAGCTTTAATAACTAAGAGATTTTTTTATGGAAAAGAAAATTTCCAAAGGGGTTTCTTTTTCAAAAATTAAATAAATTTAGAATTAACGTAGAACTGTTAGAACTACATTTTCTGCTACACTAAAAAAATAACAATAAAAGAAATCACAAGATTCGCAATTAGGAAAAATTAAACTCCTTATTTATTTTCTTTGTAGTTCTTGGTGCAACGGATAGAGCACTCGACTATTAACCAACATATCCCTGGTTCGAATAACGATTAGCGCGCTTGTCTACATTTTTTTTTCTTACATCAAATTGCACCAATTGGGTTTAAATAAAAGTCATTTCGATTAAAAATTATTAAGTGATTAGAATAAAAATCCATTTCTAGGCGAATAAGTATTTGAACAGTTTTGGTTATGAGAGAACATATTTTCAACATCATAAAAAATATTCTATAATTAGAACTTATAATGAACTGTCCGGATGAAATCAAAGTAAAATAATAAGTAATTCTTATTTAATCTCAGCTAACACTCCCTCAGGAATCTTAGAGCCACACTGGACCGGACTTCCCTTTCCACAAATTATTTAGAGGAGAGCGGGGTACTAAAAAGTCACATAGTGAGTTGGAAATGAATATTGGGCTATATTGAACTGGGCTGTTCTTTAGGACATTTTATGCCCTACAATTCTTTCTTAGATAATTTTGTTCAGTCTAGCAAGGAGCTTTTTCCAAAACCGTAACTTTTTTTTTGATAAAAGATATTCTTACTGTGGTACTTACCATTTGTCTGACATCCTTCGTCTTGAATTTTCTCCTGAAATAAAAAAAATCTTTTTAGCAAAAAAAATGTAAATTCCTGCAATGAAAATTAAAAATCAGCAGAAGAAAAAAAATCAAGAATTTTGTCCAAGTGAAATAATCCCCTCGACTGCGCGCATATTTTTCTCATGGAGGGCAAAACAAGCTAAAAGAAACATGTTTTGCAGACATAAACAGAGCAACGTCTTCTGGCTCATTCTCGTGGCGATAGATGCGAAAAGAAATCAGGGAGAAAAATTTTTAGGAAAGACGCCAAAAGCAAAATTGCACAGATAAGGCATTATTTTCCACTCTTCTCTTTCATTTATCCCTTCTTCATTTTTTTTACGTCGCTCTCTTGTTTCCCTTTAGTCATTTTCTTATTGTTTTTTTCGTGGCGAAATGGAGGATGAGGTTTCTTTTTTATTTTTTTGCTTATTATTCGTATCTATAAGAAAATGCAAATTATCTGTTTTTTGTTAGGAGAAACATTGATTTTTTTTATTTCTTGTTCCTTTTAAAGGGGGTCTCTTGGGAGAGTCTTTGGTATTGACACATTTTAAATATTTTCATTTTTCTTCAAGTTCTTAGACTTAAGTTTTCTAGTGTTAGTCTTTAGAATCTAATTATATATAGAAGTGTTAGAAAATCACTTGGCGCCATCTTGAGATTCTCCTCATAACACAAAGGTAGGTTTTTCTCAGGACCTACTGGATGGATTTTGATGGGGTAAAAAGCAAATGCAAGAAGAAACATTAGCGGAGAATGTACCGGAACAGATTTTGGAATTTCGATTCAGAAGCTGAGAAAAATAAATAAGAATATTTGTCTACATTTCTCAGCTTCTGAGTCGAATTTCTAAAATCTGGTCCGGTACATTCTCCGCTAATTATTCCTCTTTCATTTACTTTTTACCTCATCAAAATCCATCCAGTAGATCCTGTGAAAAATCTTCCTTTCTATTTTAGGAAAATTACAAGATGGACTTGGAGAAAAATAAAAACATTAAAAGTATCAATACGAAAGGCTCTCCCGAGACCCCCTCAATGCAACAAATCAAATTTTCCAATGTGGCCAACAAGATTCTCCAAGGCCTCCAAGGGTTAAGTAATTTATTTCTTTTAAATCAAAAAAATATATTGTCCTCTTAAAAAATTTAGAAGTTTTTTTTTTATTTTGTCTCAAGTTTATCTCCCTTTCTCAAACAAATTTTTTAAAGCCTCTAAAATCATTTTAAAATAACTTTTCTTCAAATTAATTAATTTTTTCAAGGAATAAAAGGGATAAATTCTTTGGAAAACTGCAGAAAAAAAATAATAAAAGACAAATTTTTTTTAGAGTTTATCATTACCATTTATTGAACGTTTTTTCATTTTAAATTAAAGAAGTATAAATTCCGGAATTACTCAAAATTTTTAATTATAGTTATAATTATTTCTTTTTTTTTTTGAGAAGACACTTAAGATTAACTAAAAGTGACCAATTTTTATCTATTTAAAATAACTTTCTTTTATTTTGTTTTAAAGAATTTTTTGTGGTCTGGAATCCTGAAAATTCTGTCCTTATTTACATTTAGAGAATGCATCCTTAAATTTGTTTTTTTTTTGTTTATTTTTTCTCTTTTTATATTTATATAGTAATCTTACGTCGACACACAGGCCCTTCCTGCCCATTGATACGCGCGGACTATCTTCTAGAAGTTCTGTTGTGTAGTCTTAAATTCTAAAGGGAGGGGGGGGGGGAATTTTGGGGGAGGGGTGAATTCAGAGGGATGTGACGTCAGTACGTTTGAAATATGGCGACGGGCAGGTTGTTTTGTTTTGGCCGCGTGTCCAGGCGCCGGCTAACCACGGAGCTGCTGCAACTGCTTAAGCCTCCTCATCTTCCTCCTCCTCCTCCTCGTCGTCGTCATTGTCCTCAGAGGATGCTGGTGGTTTGGCCTTTGGTGGACGCCCACGGCCCCGGCCGGATGTTCCCTTGGGCTTAGCCGCCGCGGCTGTCTTCTTGCCGGCTCCCTTGCTTCCCTTCGGGGGCCTTCCGCGGCCACGCTTTGCCGGTGCCTCGCCGTTCTCATTCTCCGCAGCTGCGGACTCCTTCACGGCCGGCGATTTGTCCTTCTTCGGGGACGCCGAATGGCCGCGCTTTTTCGCCTTTTGAATTTTTATTTATTAATTTTTTCCCACTCATCTAGTAGGCCCCCTGATTTTTTTTGTTTCAAAACACAAAAAAAAAGAAAAAAAAAACTTACCTCCTTCTCTGCAACGGCATCCTTATTCTTGGCGGGTCTTCCGCGCTTCTTGACCTCAACTGGTGCTTCGGTATCGGACATTTTTTTCCTTTGCTCAGTCAGGGACTTTCTGGAAGGGACAAAAAAAAAGCCGAAGGAGCGCGCCCCCGGAGAGAAGCGGCTTGTGAGAGAGAGAGAGCATTGCGAAAAAGGCGGCGAATTGGTGAGAGCCGGAGAGAGGCATCAATTGGGGTAAAAAGGCATCAAATTGGGAAGAAAAAAATCTTTTAGGGGCCCCAGGGCGTGGGAAAAAATACGAAAAAAATGCCCAGGGGGCCCCAAAGGATTGGGGAATACGAGAAAAATAGCGAGAAAGGGGGTCCCACAGCCAGAAAATTGCGAAAAATTCTTTTCCACCGGAGAGTGACGCCTCGAGCAAATTGCTTCGCCATTTTTGAGAATTACGCGCTTTTGGGATTTGCGGCGGCGACGCCAGAACTTCAATCACGAATTTCCCCATGAAAATCCCAAAGTTTTGCCGGAAATTCACGGGAAAGAGACTCAGGGGGATATGTGGGGGGCATTGAGTATTTTTTTGAAATTTCTCATGGCTTTTTTACCCCAAATACTTACAATTTTATCGGAAGAGTCACGGAGAGAGTCACAGACGCACAACAAAAGTGATAAGCAAGCACAAACAAGCCAAGGGGTATGTCACCGATTTGCGATTCAGAGGCCCATTTTGCCGCGATTCGAAGGATGTTTCTTGCTTGCTTCGTGCGACCGTTGGAAAAGTCAAAGTGAAAAATGGGAAAAAATCTTAAATTTCCTGGAAATCTACTTCTAAAAATCACCCAAAAATCTTCCTTGAACCACCTTTTATTAATTTCCAGTGCATTCAGTGGAGGAAAATCCTCATTTGTGCGAGAAATCCCTGGAAAATCGTCTGATTCAAAAATGTGTGAAAGAGACAGAACCATACGAACCACCTTCATGTAAGTTGAAATGCCCGAAATTTTCTTCATGTTTTTTGCAAAATTTCCTCAAAATTCCTACAAAGAGACAAAATCCATCTATGCGGAAAAATCAGAATGATTTTTTGTGAATTTTCCACACTTTTTGCTCTCCCTGAAATTGTCTATTTTCCCCTGAAAATAATAAAAATTGCCAAGAAAATGATTGCAATTAATCCCAACTTGCATGATAGATGGATTCCATTCGGCAATTTGAATTAACGGATAAATCATCAATGAAGAAAAAAATCAAAATAATGGGAAAATTGATTTTATTGAGATTTCTTTGAATAATTTAGGAAGTGGGAGGACTTTAAATCCTTGATAGATCCTTAAGGTTGAATTTTAAGATATTTTGAAGGCGCTAGTTACTCCCGGATGGGGAACAACTGACAAATAAATGCCTTAGGAAGCCCGCCGGAAAGGCTCTGTAGCTTCCCGGAAGATTTGTCGATTGAAGGCAGCAATTTCAGCACTACATCGTAGGGATTCCCCAGGATTCTTCCTTAGGCACTTTATAAAATCCTCAGAGGTCCTCTTGATGGGATCCTGACGATCCTGTTCAGCTTTCTTCTGCAATTTTCCCTCTAGTTCCTTTGTTGTTTTCCTGAAGATTTCTTCATTCCTCCGGATGGCTTCACTGAGAGCCATCCAGCGTTCCTTGAAGCCATCCCTCGGGGCAATTGGATGCCGGGGGCGATGATAGACCCTCTGAGGCTTCTCCAGGGGCACCTTCTTCTGCCCATGAGACTCCCTTTCGAGCCTTTCAATGCGTCGTAAAACATCTCCGGAGATTGTAATAAATTCCAAGGAGATATCCGTCTCAGGTGTAACTCTGTAGGTTCTTGAACTTGCATTCCTGCCCACCATGGTGAAGATTGAGATCCAGAAACTTCCGCAATGTTTTTTTTTTAATTTCCCAGTGGGGAAAGGCTCGGCATGTGAGGTATACTGCCGAGATTTTCGGCACAATTACGGCACAAATTTTAATTCAAAACCATCCGCTTAGTGGCGCATAGTGCTTTGTCGTTATTCTCGGCATATTTTCGGTATTGTTGTTTTTTGGCATGCACGGTGAAAATAGTGGCGTGGGTTCACGAAAACCCAATTTTCAGTGATTTTCCTGAATTTTCCGGCAATCTACTCGGTAAGAAAGTTATCCTAAAGTGTATAGAGTGTAAAAGACAATGGAAGATTTCGTCCAACGAGCCTAAAATGCGTGTTTTCTATGTTTTTTAGCGTTGCTTCTGGGCTAAAGGGTTTCTTGTTTGGACTTCTGCAGGACATCGTATACATCATCCGGAGCTGAAATTTCATCCTGTGCGCTACACTTGACGCTGAGTAATCTACCTAGGCCTTCAGTACGCATCCTGTCAGGCAAGCTGAATGATAATTTCTGCAGATTAGGTGAGATTAATCGGATTAATCCATAATTATAGTTCCATTTTAAATGTGTTGGGGTCTAAAGCATGTCGGAATCTCATCTTTATTTAGATGTACCGGGCAATCGACCTTGGACAACACGTCAAACGCTCTTGATCATCACAAGCATCCCAAAGCTGAGGAGAAAGGACCTTTTATCCATTTGGAAACGTAAGCATTCTGTTATATATCTGAGATTTTGATTGATGCTAACAAGAAGTCGTTTCAGGTGCAAATTGGTCAGGAAACGACCACAAGGGATGCCCCAAAGAAAGGAAGCATCAAAGCAGAATATCATCGTGTGAATTCCTTGAAGGATCCCGGAATGTTCTTCCCTCCAAGTACGTCTACAAATTGAATTCTAACGAGGGTAAGTACATGTATTTATTTAATCTTGATTTTTTGTTTAAGAGAGCTGTGTTAGGATCAATGAATAATCCTTAGAATTTCAATATAGTTTTCGACGCTTTTGTGCGTTTCCCGAGATCGATTTTGTCTTCGATTAGATTTTATCAATTGTCCTTTCTTCTTCAGCATCAGAAATAATTGCATTATTTAATTATTTATTTTTTTTATTAAATCTGCATGGCTATTTTTCTGAATTAAATACAATGTTCAGGACAAAAATCAATTTATTTTTCAGGGTCGAAATTTTTTTTTTGTAACTTTTTGTCAGATTGGAACACTATTTTGCCATAATATTTAAAAATATTTGGTAAAAGACAATTTTAATCTAAATATTCAAGATTCTTGCCTAAATCTTGTTATTTTTGTCTTATAGAAAATTTTATTGTATAAGAATTCAATATTTTTAAATAAATACTTAAGTATTATAACTAAAATAATACTCATCCACAAATTGTGAGAAATCGCGCAAATGGCGAATTTTATAGATTCTGAAAACTAAATAAAAAGTGAAAAATATTTAAACATAGGGGTCGTTTCTGATAAAAATCTTTTCTTTTCCTTTATTACAATTTAAAAGTTGTTGGAAGATTTTGACAGTTAGTTTATGTTTTAATATCCTTCTATTAGTTTCTAGAAAACAGTCAGAAAGAACTTTAATCAGCACTGAAAAAGTAATTTTCCTTCAAAAACGTGCTAAAAAGAAAGAAATAAAATAGCAAAATCTCAATGTTTTCCCAGAATACCAAAAAATCTTAAACTAACGAATTGTAAGAAAAGAAAACAGAAGATTTATATCAAAATCTACTTCATAATTAAAATTAAATGTACTTTAAGTCTTATTTTAATTATAATTCAACTGATAGAAGTGCATTGAATAATATTTTCATAATAACAGTAAAAGAAAAAAAAACAAACTTTTTTCCTTTATTCAAAAAAATATCTTTAGTTTTTTTTTTAGTTTTCTATAAAAAAAATTGTTAAAATTTGTATTTTCGCTAGAATATTGTGATTGTACAGTACATGAATGAACATATAAAATATTATCAAAAAGATTGTCTTTAGATAAAACATTTCAATAAATTTATGGCAAAATAGTGTCAAAAACCAGACAATACAAAAAAAAATGTCCAAAAAATATTATGTTTTAAGCATATAAATTAAAATATTTACATTTATTAAAACAATGGGAAAATCTTTTCAAATCAGTTCGATTCTTATTTTAATTAGATATAAAAAATCTAATAAATCGATAATAATTAAAGAAAAATTAATGAAATCATCTCCCAGAACAAAAAAAAACTTCATTCAATTTTGCAAAAAAAACTTAACTTCAAATCTCATAAAACAATAATTAAATCAATAATTAATTTAATTCCTGGATGTTTGTTGATATTTTTTCTAAGAGTCAACAGGAATTTGTTTTTTTTTTCTATTTTTTACGCATTTTTAATTTTTTTTTATATATTTCTTTTTAGGAATTGGTTGCTGAGACCGTCTCCAGTAAAGCAGCAAAGGAAAAACTGGACGAAGGAGGGCCAGCCAGTGGTGGAATGGGTAAAGAATGTAATTAAAAACATTATTTTAAATAAAAAAAGTAAAAAAATGAATTTCCTGGCTTTTTATTTTTCGTTTCTTAACGGTAGGAATATAAATTTAAATTGCATGCCGAAAATATACCGAGATTCATGCCGAGAATCATGCCGAGAATACACCGGGAGTATACCGAGAATGATGCCGAGATTTCATATAAAATTTTTCCCACAGGTTCAAAAATCCATACATTTCTCGGTATCGCCTCGGCACGATCTCGGTATTGTCTTATAACGAGAAATCATGCCGAAATACCGAGATTCTCGTTACGAAAACATGCCGAGATTCCCCACTGGGTTACTTTCTCTTTTATTGACAATACAAGAACGCGGGAAATTTGAAATTTCCCACTACATAACCTCACTTTTGGGATTTCCCGATTTATCAGAGACTCTGGAGTGCTTTCTCCAATCCTGAAGCAATTAGTGGATAGACCGGGTCGTATTGAGTGATATTCTTCTGCCTCACTGTGTTCCGGTACTTGTGGAGGGCGCCGGAAATTAATTCAAGCCTAAAAAGAAATTTGAGGTTATGTGATTTGGAAGCAATTCAATAATGGTAATTTACCTCTCCCTGTTGGATGTATGTCCATCAAGCCATTGCATTAGCTTCTCATTTGACCATCCAGCTGTAACATTGGGGCTGGTGAGATCTGCACCGGCAAAGCTGAACATCATGAGGAGAAGGATGTAGGAGGGAATGGGATTGTCCGGATCCATTGAATGTTCAGACAATTCTTTCGGGGTCAGCGTGAGGATGGTGTTGAATGCCCTAATTGCCCGGAAGGACTTTCCCAGAGCTCCCAAGTCACCAATGATCCCCACAAGCACTACTTCCAGATGCTGACAATCAATACGAATCTTATTCCGACCAATTTGTGACAATGGCCGAAGGATGGCAACGTTCCGGATGAAGAGTTCAATGCACCGGCATGCCAGCTCCCTTCCACACTTCCCAACTGTTTCCTTGTCAGCAAAAGGACCAATGTGTGCCCCCCAGACGCGTGTCAGGAACTCCTGGAGCTCTTTCATGTACAAGGAGACACTGCTGGAGGTGCTGACATTGAGTGCTGGCTCCCTGTGCATGGAAATCATGATATCGTGCACAGCTGATGCAATAGAATCGAAGATTTGCTGCAGAATTGCCAGCACCAAGTTCTGCCCAACTTGGAGGTTCTCCAGGAGGCGTTTGGCACTCCCGGACGTGGCATAAGTCTGCCCCAAGTTCTCCACCATCCTCCCAACTGCATCAGCATGGTAGCTGATGAGATTTGCAATGGTTGTGTTCTGGATTTGGGCTGTATTGGGAATGTCAACGATTTGCTTGGAATCCGTGCCGAGTTTTATGCTGGATTCGAGTTTATTCCACACATCCCTATTGCAGGAAATCGCCACATTGGTTACCATGTCACAGAGACGTTGATCCACAATTGCTGTACCCAATTCCGTGGAAGCAGCCCGGATTAGGGCATCAATTGTGTCTTCCGTGGGTACATCAACAGCGGCAATAGTTGCCTTGAGATTACTTCCGCATTTCTCCAGGAAACCCGCTTCCAGTGATTGATAAATCTCCTCCCTGAAAAGGAGGAAGTTATTTCTAACCTAACATTTTTACCATTACATTCAATGGGGATGAATGAGACAAAATCAAAATTGTATACTGAATTTATGTGAATATCTTAGGTTAGAAATCCGTGTAAATATTGGACAAACAAATAGAAGTTCCGGAAGCTTCCGGATGGCAGAATACTCACTCAAAAGGCGACTCAATTTGAAGTTTTGTGAACAAACTCTTTGTCTCCGCCACGAGTTTGGGCAGTCCCTGCTGGAGGCATTGCCCAATGTGTGGTGGGCACTTGCTGAATGAGACCTTGAGGAGATCCTGCAATCCCTTCCACCAGTGCCCCTCAATCTCCATATCTGCATCCATTAGCCCACTATTCCTCACACATTTCTGCAGGAATCTTATCTGGGAGCTGTAGTTGAAGATTTCCTCCGTAAATAGCCACTCCAGGGCCGTCCAGAGCTTTGCGCGGAAGTGCAGGGAAGTCGTGAGAGCTGGTGCCTTTCCCGGAGCCTTCATTCCACCACCCTTTGCGGCAGCCCTCTGCTCGGCATCCCGTGTTCCGGGAATCTTTGTTTCCGGAGCTGTGAAGCATTCCTTAATTGATTGCCGAATGTCCCCAATAAAAGTCTCCAGGAGATCATCAATGTACTTCCGGAGGATCTGCAAGTTCGAGAAGATCTGCAAACTCCGCTGAACTGTGTCCACATTGAGATTTTTTAGCGCTGTATTGAGCTCCTTGTCCGCCAGGGTAATCAACTTCCGGCGATTGCTCTGAACGTGCGTGATCTCCTCCCGGAGGAACTTCACACTATTCAGCACCTCATCCTGGATGAGAGAGTCGATTTCGTGAAAAATCACTGCCTGCTTCTCAAATTCCTTCGTGGCCAGGAGTTTCTTGTGTAGCTGAAGGAAGATTCCTGCCTGTCGGAGAATGTGTGTTGTCTCATGCAATCTCCCCAGGACTTTGGTTTTATTCTCCAGAACCACATAGGGGGCATTTACGTGGTTCTTTAGGCGATTGGCTGCAGCTACGAGGCTCATCATGTGCCCATGAACCGTCTCCAGAGTTCCATTTAGCTTCCCAGCATGACTTGCCTGCTGCAGGAGAGCCCCATGTTGCTCACGTACCTGACTCTGTAGCTCTGTGGCCAGGGCATCTAGTCCTTCGGATAATTTATTAATTTGTTCCGTGTAGGAGAATACTTTGCTGGGTTCCGGCTGATGACTCGACACTCCCTCCCGGAGGAAACTCTGGAAGAATTCTTTGAAAAGAATAAGAATTACTATTGAATTGTGGCTTATTGGCTTCCTGGGCTTTCTTACCATCATTCTCTATCCTCTCGCAGATGTTTTCCTTCATTTTCACGCCAATTTCCCGTGATTTTCTCTCGCGAGAGATTAAATTTTATTTCATTTTCGAAAAAAAATTGAGGTTATGTCTATTCTCTACCGAAAAGTGAAAAGAAGAAGAAAAAAAAGAGAAAGAAGATTTTGTGAGGTTAAGTACGACGGGCGACACGGAACAATCAAAACACAAAGTTTAGGGGTGGAGAACGGACGTGAAAAATTGTAAAAATCCCAGAATTCGTGACTCCCAAGTGCAGTGAAAAAGACCCAAAGCAGCCATGGCGATGTCAAAGACGACAAATACGTACAATAGGCAAAATTGGGAAGATTCGGAGTTCCCAATTCTCTGCCAAACCTGCCTCGGTGACAATCCCTATGTCCGGATGATAAAGGAACGCTACGGGAAGGAATGCAAGATCTGCAATCGCCCCTTTACAATCTTCCGGTGGTGCCCTGGTGCGAGGATGCGCTTCAAGAAGACCGAAATCTGCCAGACGTGCAGTAAGCTGAAGAATGTCTGCCAGACGTGTTTGTTGGACCTTGAATATGGGCTTCCGACGCAAGTTCGCGATGCAGCGCTAAAGATTCAGGATGATCTACCGCAGAGTGATGTGAATAAGGAGTACTACATCCAGAATATTGATAATCAGCTCAAGAACACCGATGGAACGTCTCCGGCGGGAGCTGTGGGGAAATCCATTGCTGCCAGTGATATGCTGGCCAAGTTGGCACGGACGTCGCCCTACTACAAGCGCAATCGCCCCCATATTTGTTCTTTCTGGGTGAAGGGGGAGTGCAAAAGAGGCGAGGAGTGCCCATACAGGCATGATAAGCCCAATGAACCCGATGATCCCCTTTCGGAGCAGAATATCAAGGACAGATATTACGGAGTTAATGATCCTGTAGCTGATAAGATTATGAAGCGTGCAGCGAGTCTACCGACGCTGGATCCGCCGGAGGATAAGAGCATAACGACGCTCTATGTGGGCAACATTGGGGAGCATATCACGGAGACGGATATAAAGGATCATTTCTACCATTATGGGGAGATAAGGACAATCACAGTCCTCCCACGGCAGCAATGTGCCTTTGTGCAGTACACAAAGCGCAGTGCCGCGGAATTGGCGGCTGAGAAGACCTTCAATAAGCTCGTCCTGGGCGGACGGAGGTTAACCATCAAGTGGGCTCATTCGCAGGCTAAGCAGTACGTCCCAAGCATGCCACGTCTCCAGCGCAACTACGAACCCGTCCCTGGGCTACCGTCAACGCTCCCACTACCGCCCAATCCCACGGATTACTTCAATCTCCAAGTAGCCGACATGACGGTTCTCCCGGCGGGGATGAAGCTGCATCAATTGCCGCCTGGAGTCATCCCTGGGGCCCCACTGCCGCCCATGTACAGCTCAGGGGCTCCCTTCCAGCCAGTTCATGTTCCCGCCACAGCTGGGATGTCGCTTCCGGCTACAACTTCCGTTGCAGCACCCATCATGGAGCACCACGTGCCCCCCATTGATGCAGGAACAGTACACTATCCCAGCCAGGATCCATCGCGTCTTGGATCTCTCAAGAAGTGAATGAACATTCTTTTATAAAAAAAAAAAAAGATTTTAATGAAAATAAATAATTTTTCAAGCTTGAATAAGATGTCTTTTAATTTTAAGAGAACAGCATAGGGGGGAATGGGGTATTGTGGTTTAGGTGAGGAGTTTTGAATTTTTTTTTTTTAAATCTATTTCCTACAAATATTTTTCTTGAAGAAATAACTGAAAATTAATTAATTTTCATATTTTTTGGTAAACTCGGATAACTATTTTTTTTATTAGAAACTAAACTTTAAAAAAAATTTAGTTCGAATTAAAATTAAAAAGAGATTTTCTGTAAATTGTAAATGATGATTGTTATTAAAAATATTGCAAATTGGCGTTCAAGTGATGGAATAAATTGATTTTAATGAAAAGTAAAAATCCTCTTTGAATTGAGTCTTATTAAATTGTCTTAAAACGATTTAAATCATATATTAATATTTCTTGAGATAATGAGAGAAATCTTGATGTCATTCTTTTAAATCACATAACGTACAAATCCCTAATTTTCTGAGCGGTCAAGATAATGAGTTTAATTCCTACTTAATGATTAGCAGGTGATTATCACCTGTAAAAGAAAGTTTATCAGGTAATTTTTTTAAAATATATATTCCATGTTTTTGGGCAATAACGAAAAAAAACTTTTAGATCTTTTTCTAAACTCTTTTTTTTTCTTTATTAGCCCTAGTCTCCCCTAGTTTTTTTCAAAATTTTAAGAAATCCATGAAAATTGTACTTATAGATCCGACGGGTAATTTTTTTTCTACAGTACCATGTCGCATAATAATAAATTTCCTAGTATTATATTTAGGTATCTTTAATGTGTTAAATAACCAACTAAGAAAAAATCATCAAATTTCATTTCTGTGAATATATTTTTTCTTTAAATGATTTAATAATTTTTCAAAAACTAATTTACAGCTATGAGAGCTTTGGTGAAATTTACCACGCTTTTGGATTATTTTTTTTAGTGTAGAAACACTTGTTATATGTAGAGGAAACTGGGGTAATTTGGTGAATTTTTGGGAAATAATTTTTCCTGAGTTCCATGGAAATATTTGAGATTTCCCATGAGAACTATCTTATAGGAAATTTTCCGGGCTACAACTTTGTCTCAGACGATTTTTCTCTATCTCAACGGGAAAATGCTTTTTCAGGCCATTTTCCAAACCCTTCCAAATTTGCCTATTCCAAAAATCCTGGGGTAAAACGGTAAATTGCGTTTTTTGTTCGCTAATCTTAATTTAATGAAATTATTTTAGCAAAGCACTATAATATCTATTGAGAATGAGAGATTTGTGTACCAATTAAAACTTTTTTTTAATAAAAAAAAATACAAAAAATAAAATAACGTTAAATTTAAGAAATTGCCTTTTTTATTTTTTTAGTTTATAAAAATTGGTAATAGTAAGTGATTAAACATCCCAAATTGTTTATAATATAGTTATAATAATTAAGGGAAACTATTTTTTTTTTGATTTAAAAAGTTATTTAAAAAAAAACACCAAATTCACCATTTTGCCCCAAGCGGTACTTTTTACTATCAGTGTTTTACGGGAAAACTCGGAAAATTTTTTCGGAAAATTCAGATTAGATTCGTGTTTAGCAAAAGTTACTCTGTCTAAAAATGCATTTGGATCAAAAAAGTTCCAGAGAATTTCGCCAAAACTGAATTTGTAGTTGAGTGGTCAGAGTAACTTTGAGGGTTCGAAAAATATTTGTTTTTCAAATAAAAGCCAAAATATTGGATTACATAATTATTATGAAATTTTCTAGGTTTATGCAGGGGTATGAAGTGCAACTACTGACAAAATTGGACAGATTAGCACCCACTACTTTTTGAGTTATTAATTTTTATTTTTTTTTCAAATTCACCATTTTACCCCAGTTACCCCTATATGTATCGTCTATTGATCTTTTTTTCTTCTCTCTTTTTTGGCAGCTTTTACACCTTCTGATGAGGGTATTTTAGGGTTCTCTTTTTTTTTCCTCGTCCTTTCACACCTTATACCTTCACGCAAATCGAATAGTTTGTACACAGAGATTGCCGGGGTTGTAATAAAAGCAAACAGGACTCTCTCCCTCGTACTCTTTCAACAGGAAAATCTACATAAAAATAGGGGAAAAAATGAGCTTTTGAAAATGAAGAAAAAGCTCAAGCTCTTGAGTTCATGAACCAAAATTTGACCAAATTAAATAGCATTTCGTCACCCTGTCGTAGCTCAATTTACGAGAGCTTTTTCATCCTTATGCGGAAGAAGTTCATGTGCGGTGGGGACGAAGTTCAGTAGGTAGGTACTAGGAGAGAGACTGATGGGGAAGACACAACGTGAATCCGTGAATAATAACCCAACCCATTATCGCAATTATTCTTCATTTCCCATCTCTTCAGCTATACAATATGTCTTTGGGAGATTTTTTTGTGGGTGTGTGTGTGAACCCCTAAAAGTGGTTGGGGAACATATGAACCCTTTTACTTTAGGAGGAGAGGGGGTTGAAGGAAAATTTATTCTCTCTGCCACGAATGATGCCTATATTTATCAATTTTCACACATTTTCCTCCTCCGGCTTCTCATCCATTTTCATGCGGAGAAGAAAGTACTCCTAACACCACAGATTTTGCGTCATTAGGAAAATCTTTCGGTGAGGGGTGGTGGGGGAATTTTGTGAGCTTTGAAAAACATTTTTTGTCAGTGAATTATCTGCGTGCTTTTGGGAAAAGAAAAAAAAGTCACAAAATTGGATTTGTTGCGACGCGGCAGGAAGAAAGGCGATGTCTTGTTAAAAGTTTCCCTATATACAAATTTTATTTTACTTTCCAAGCCGCGCAAAAACGGCGAGCTTTCGAAGGATATATGAATGAAAAATTCAAAATATTTTAGAGGAGGATGGAAAGCAAAGGGTGACCACCAGACCATATCTATGTATGTAGTTTTGGGAAAATGGTCCAAATTGTGCGAGGAAAAAGCCACATAAACACGAAAGGGTTTTTAGAGGAGAGCCCATAAGAGTTGGGATTCCGTGCAATATTTTCTAATAAATCAGTCACTTGGAAAAGCAATTAATTCACGAATGGGGTCGTGTATATGAAATTGGATACCGCCATGTGATGTGGGTTCCTCCCACACCCTCAGCAGTACCACCAACCCCCAAAACATATCCCTTTTCACTGTGTTAATTTTCCCACCTCATCCTGCGGCACGTGCTGGGCTGCAGAACTTGACCCCCGTGTAAGCAAAAAAGGTCCACCACACACAATTTGTTCCAATCCCCCCTCGTCGTGGCTTCCAGAAAATTCATTTTTCCACACAAACACACACAGTTTTCCCAGAAACATGAGAGGGATGTTCCACAGGGATGTTATCCCATCAAATAAAAGACAAAATTACATTTTATTCCTTCATTTTTTGCCCTTTAAAATTCAATAGAAAATTCATAAAGAATAAAATTCTAACATAAAAGCATTTTATTCTCCCTTTAGAACTTGATTTTTTCTTATTTTCTTCATGACACGTGAATGAATAACATGCCTGAAATTACGAAATTTCTCTTTTATGCAAACTTTCAGACGTAACAATAAGGAACTTCTTATATGTTTCTATGTAGTTACCGAGAAGCTTTAATTACTTATTCTCTTTCTCATGAAATTCCCTAAAGTTTTTTGCAAAAAAGAATTCAGAAATATTTAGTCGTTCATGAATTTTTTACTCAAATACAAAGCACAGAGTTTTTCCTAGTCAAACAGCAAAAGCTTTTGGAATTTAAATAAAAAAAAATACTTCACAAAGGAGCTTTTTCTACACTTATATAACAAAAGTTTTTTTTTATTGCATAAACTAAAGTACGAAACACATGAAAGAGTTAATTTGGAGGAAATGAATTTTCTATTTCAGAAATGGAATAAATAAATAACAAGAGGTGATATTTGACGAATATTGTGGATATTAAGGCAATCAATAGAACGAAGATTTAAATATTTTTAACGCTAATAAACATCGATTCCTAAAAATCGGAAAAAGTTAGTCCTTTTCAACTTGAATTTACTACTATTTAGGTTTTAATTTTATACCTTTTTAGGCTTTAATTAAAAACTACTATTATTTAACTATTAAATAATACTTTTAGTTTTGAATTTAACACGTTTTATGTTGAATTTACTACTTTTCAGCTTCAGCAGACTACTTTTTGTCCATTATAGGCTTGAATTAAAAATAAATATATTCTTTTTAAGTTTTTAAGGGATGAAAACAGGCTGTAAGTCATTTTTAAGGTTGAATTTAGCACGCTTCGAATTGAATTTACTATTTTAGGTTTAATTAAAAAAAAATTACACAAGTCAGTTTTTGTTTGTAAATTTCGTAGTTTTCGCGAACTTTTTTAGCATAAGGGATCGGCTTGGTTTTTTTTTAAGCCAAGCTTAAGTTTACTTAAACCAGGCTTCAGTTTTAATATCAAGTTTTTTAATCGAGATCATGCTGAGGTATTGTTAAGTGCATCCTAGACCTAGCCTGACTGTTAGTCCTAGCCTAACTATGAAAACTATAAAGCTTCATCTTCAACAATTGTAAGGTAAATTGTGACTTAAGAAACAAAGCTAAGCCGTTTCTAAGACCAGGCCTATTTTTCTTACTTCCTTTAGGTTAGACTTTTAATACGCATTCAGATTCAGTTCAGCCTGATCTAACCTTAAAAGCCTGACCATAAAAAAAACTCAACTGTAGTTTACAACAAAGACTTTGCTTTAAAATATTAGGACTGACTTTAGAAACTTGAACCTAGTTTAAAGAAAACTGTAGTCTAGCTTAAAGAAGCCTATCTGGTTTAGAAAAACTCAGCTCAGACTTAAGACGATTTTCCTTTTGCTAAAGAAAATCGAAACTTCTTAAATTACATAGTCTATTCTAATTTCCGATTTTTATATTTTCTTGTACTGCCGAAAAATCTTAGCAAAAAAAATCATCCTAAACCCGCAGCCCGGTGAAATCCCTAGAGGTAGGTAACACTACTCACTCAGTATATGCGGGTTTAAATATATAACAAAGTAGTTGATGAGATTATCAGCAGCATCTAATCTTAATCAAACTTTAATCAATTCTGATAAATTCAGTAAATTCTGTATGTGAGCCATTAAAATCCAAGCAAAATTAAATGGAAAAGCTCTCTTTGCGCGACATTGCAATCACGATTCTAATTCATGGATTAATGCACTCTTGCAGTGGGATTGAGAAGAGCTCGAACTTGTGCAACATTTTACTTCCACCACACAGCTCCTTTTACCACAAATGCAATTTACGTGATGAACAGATTAAAAACACAACGTTACTTCTTGATACTTCCACTTCTTTGACTTGTGTAGGAGGGATTTAACCTTCAACCTAATCCGTGGGTCTTTACTTTTTGAGAAATAAATTTAGAGGGTTTAGGGGTCACAACAGTAATTTGGTTGAGTCACAGTAAATAGAGTTTCGAAGTTCAAGTTGAGAATTTAATATTTTTGAGAGAGTTTTTCCAATTTTCCGCAGGACGTGAAGTTCCCGCGCAAAAGCTCCACGCGCGCGTAAGAAAAGCATAAGCGGAAAGGGATGACATAAAGCTCATAAATTTTTCGCCCTTAACATAAATATGCGATATTTATTTGAATGTAAGTCACTGCGGAAAATTGAGTATGACATGGGGGTGGTATGAGGAAAGAGAAAGCTAATCAATTAAAAGTTTGCCGAAACTTTTCCATTTCACTTTTATTTGTTTTATATACCTCATTCCATTTTTCCCTCACACAATGTTTTAAATCTCTCACCCAACTGACTGCGAAATTTTGTATTCCATCCATTTGAACAGCATTGTTCCCAAATATATAGCATGAATTTGTATTATATTTATATGTATTGATTTTCTCACAAAGAAATATAAAGTAACAATCGGCTCTGATTAAATTATTTCTTTCTTATTTGTGTCTTAAAGAGAAGCTTTAAAAGCTTTTTTCGCCAATAAATCAATAAATATTCGATAAAAGTTTAAGAATAATTCTTTGATTAGCCCCATAAAGGTGAAAAGGCTAAATGTCAGAGCATGAAAATAGAAATTAATTTAAAGGATTAACCTTTAACACCCACAAAACTTACTTTTAAGAGGTGTAAAATCAATTTAAAGAGGCAATCGCCGTAAAAGCTCCCATGACAGTGCAAAAAAAGCACGAGAAAATCCCTTTTCATTCCACACTGAAAGTGTGGCATGGAGTCAATTGTTATCAGTCAATTTACACATGCGGTGTTCCTGCTAATTCACCATTGTGGGTGGGATAAAGTTGGAATTAGTGGATGCCCCTATGTTGTGTGTGGGCTTTTGTATACATACATATGAAAAAGTTTCGTTTCGAGGAAATCACGTTTCTGCATTTATAGTTTTGGCCAAAGTTGAAATATCGTTCGTTTTTGTGCCGTGAAATGAAGAAAATTCCTCGAAGGAGAGATCCTGGCGGAGATCCTTTTCGGGCCAGGCGAGGAGTCTCCGTTCCTCCGCCATACAGGAGCAAATGACAGGGTATTGAAATCTTGCATTAAGAAAACTTTCCAACTTTTGTGTGTATACCTGTCTTGTTGGGTGCGCTCATCGGATGTAGCTTCTAATGAAATTTGCACAGTCTTCCTTCTCACAGAGATATTTCTCGTGTGACTGGGCATCACAAGAAGAAAACTTTCTTCCACCCCCCCAAAGCACAAACACGTCGTATTTTATCTAGTTCTCCAACCCCCACGGGTTTCCATTCTGCGCGACCCTCGCAACATGTACACTGTGTGCGGGATGGGGGTGGGTTGCCAAAGGGATTCAGGGGTGTGGAAAAATAATAATGGAATGTACAAAGTTGATATTGGCGCACAGAAGGAGAAAAGTGTGAAAACTTTTTAAATATAAGAACCGTCTGTTTGACGCATCACCGTGATTTTCCAAGACATACCGAAGAAAGGCGCAAAAGGAAGAAACACGTCCATGCTCGGCACGTTGCTTGAGGGATTTCGGAGGTGAATAGAGCAAAATCATGATATACTGACTTAACTTTTCTTACTTGCAATTGAACTTCTTGCCGACACACACACACACACCTCATATTGTACATTTTCACTCGCGGCATGAGTTTTGAGCGCCTCCCAAAAAAAAAGAACTTTCAACACATTCGACTTTTGCTCTAATTTTTTTGATGAAATTTTCACTGATTTTCATTGCAATTTGTACTCAATTCGGAAATGGAATGTTGACGGGCAAATGAAAGTCAAAGAAAGGGTGGAAAAATAAATTTTGAACATCAGGAAAAATCATTTAAATCTCCATAATCCAAAAATGAATTTTCCGAACAAAACTTGCAGAGAATTTCCCCCTCAAAAAGCTTAAATAAAAACTCACAGGATTTTTCACGCTCTATTCAGATAATATTGATCAGAAAAAAAGCTTCTAAAAGACTTTATTTTGCATGAAAATCCCAGAGATTTAGCAGCTGAAAAAATATTCAAAAAGAGCTTTTGGGAAAACAAAAATGCTTCGCTTGAAAGGAGAATGAAACAAGAGAGCCCAAATGCAATTAGAGAAGAATTTCTCTATGGAGTATGTGCTGAGGCCCAGCTGGACCAAGGACAAAATTCCATTATTGTTGCTTAAATATGCAAAACCACATAAATTCATTTATAATCCTTTATGGCATATTTTATGAGATTCATTTGGCATTTTTTTGGAGCTTTCATTTGATGTAGTTTTATGTTTTTTTCTCCTCTCACTATTTTGTTTCTATTTAATTGAGGAAAATAAAAGTATTTCTTGAATAAATATTTTTCATAATTAATCATCTGGGTTTTATGCTGTTTTCCTGGATAGATTAATACGAATAAAGTCTGCAGTTGACGCAGAAATTGAATGCTCAAAAAATCAACTTAAAGAGCTAAAAAAGAATGAGAAAAAATGAAAATAAGAGCTTTCAGCAAATAACTTTTTATTACATATCAAATAAATTGAATGAAAGAAAATAAGAAGCAGAAAAAAAACAAATAAGGCGGCAAAAAAAGAGCTTTTCTTTGCTTGGTTAGTGCGTCAAATGAGCGCAATAGAAAGCAAAAGCTAAAAGAGATGGTAGTTGGTGAAAAATTGCTCTTTGTTGGCATGATGCCGATCATTGCTATAATTTATAATGAATGTTCCTTTCCCCCCCATGTATGCTGGTAATTT
Organism: Lutzomyia longipalpis; assembly: GCF_024334085.1. Classification (NCBI taxonomy): domain Eukaryota; kingdom Metazoa; phylum Arthropoda; class Insecta; order Diptera; family Psychodidae; genus Lutzomyia; species Lutzomyia longipalpis. The sequence continues at coordinate 50,496,636 of NC_074707.1, forward strand.
TTCTCAATTGTCTCCCACGCACACATATGCGATATGTTTGATATTTTACCCTTGTGGGTGAATATTAATACATGGCAAAAAGAAGGAGGGCGGTGGGTTTGTTTAATAATAGATATTTACTTGAAATATATGCAAAAATATACATGGAAAGTTATGGAAATGAGGGCCACACATCTAAATTTTTGGTGGGGGCAATTTTTCTGCACACACGCACATTTTTATACGCTTCCCTGTGGAACTTTGAGGTGTTCACGAGACATGGGGAAAAAAAAGCAGACCAAATAGGGGATGGTTTGTGAATTTTACACATCATCCATCCCTGTGGAAAATCCTTTAACACCCCATTCCGTGAATTTTGTTAAACAGAGTACGATACTGAGGATTCATTCAACTTTTTTTTATCGCCCCGTCGAAACTTGAAGCTTATTTTCCATCCACCAGGCATAATATGTGTGTGGTGTGGACCTTCAGTCCCCTTCGGAAGCTCTTCAATGTTTACCTGGGGGAAGGCTTCGATTGAAGAGTCAACCCCAAACCTCCATTCAAAAAAGGCTTCCCACGAAAAAAAAAAAATATCGCTACACATTTTAGCCTGTCAGCAAACTCATGCAACTAAGCTTGAAGCAACACATTCCCCGTGCTTTCTACTGCACACAGTAGAGTTGATGATTTATATAGATAAAGATAAAGATTTTAGATTTTTTTTACACTCTCAGGCTCTTCTTTTAAATTGATTTGTTTTTCAATAAAATTGATTTTAAAACATTTTTTTAAATCCTTTATTGTCATTATTGCTGAACTAATGGGAAGTTTTTTGTCTAATTGTGTCCGAATCATTTTTTTTAAATGAATTTTAAAGTGTTTTTCACATTTTTGTACGATTTTTAATTCCAAGAGTTCAATTTTATTTTCCGAAAGTTTTAATTGTATTCTTTAGAATTATGAATTATGGAAAAAAAAACTGTGAATGATTTTTGATATTTCCTATGAGCTTTTGAAAACATCTCAAAAAACTCCTTAACCTTCTACGTTTAATCTGTCATTCAACTCTGTTTCTATATATGCTGCTCTTTTAGATGAATTTTACGGTTGAAACCCACCACAAAGGGGTTCAGTCAGTGTTTCATCCAAAGGCATCAGCCACTCAGACGTTATACATACTTGGGTTATACATCAGGGAAAAAAAGCTCCCCTACATATATAATGAGATGGAGCGCTCCTGAAATTGCCTAGAAAGTTTTGCATTATAAATCTTTTAGATCTTCATGCGGAATGTTTAGGTAATTAATATCATGTTGAAAGTTGGAACTTATGCAATTCAGTTGGTATGATTATGCTGATTACGAACAGCAAAACCACTCCATTAGATTTTAATGCAATTAATTATACAACGTATAAGGGTGAGATAACCGTGCAATAGTGAATGTGTAAAATAGTTCCAAATTGCTGAGAGATTTATAATGCAGTGTATTCGCGAAAATTTCTCCAAGAGAGAATATCAGGGGAGTCATTTTATAATTAGGCGGTAATACTTAACGATATAATAGTGTAGACTTACTTATAAATTCTTAATGAAATCAATTATTTGCTTTCTGGGAGAAGATGTTGTATATACAACAAAATCTTCTAAGATGTTTCACAATATATCAATTTATGTTGTATGAAGAAGTTTGATATCAAAAGAATATTTTTGCGGTGTCTGTGCAGCTTGTGCTAAACTATAATTCTATATAATACATATTTCATGCGTTATATAGCGTGGGCCAATATATAATAGATCGGACAGTTTTAATGGGGAATTGTGTCAAACTTTATGATTTATATTTCGAAAATAAACGTTCGACTGGGAGCTTTTTTACACGTCAGCGTCCTCCATGGGATTTTGTTTTATGCTCAGACCTGAAGGTGGTATACTCTCTGTGGTACGTGCGAGAGCCAAAAAACCAAAAAGTGATACCATATATATCAAATGGTTGAACCACCCTCCATCCCCAAATTCCCAAAAATATATAGGGGCGATTCTCTAGTGGCACTAATGGCAAACCCCTCAGTTTACTTTCTGTGGCTTCGACCACAGCGCAAGAAATCATTCCATGCAACTTGTGGCTGTTTCAATTCAATTTTAATCTCCTCTCTTGCTTCCAAAACAATTCGTGCAAGATTTTATATTCGTCTACGTCGGTTTGAGTGATTTATTTCATTTTTATTGTCCAATATTTTGAGAAAATTGCATTTTAATTTCAAGATTAAGATTAAAGCTCTTTGGGGAGCTCTTTGAAGGATTTTTGGATAGCTAATTTTCGAATTAATCTCCTAATTTATTTAGATACAAAAAAATCTAAATTCATTAGAAGTATTTTTATATGATTAATCACTTCATAAACTTTAAAAAAAAGTTTTAACCTTTAAAAACACAAAAGAAAATCTATCGCCATTTAAACCTTTTCAAAAAAGTTCAAAAACTAAGTTTGATGAGCTTTTTGAAAACTTTTTTTTTTTTTTAAAAAATACGTTTAATTATATTTTCAACCACAGAAAGTCTTTAGACGAAAAGTTTAAATTTATCTCATTGGTATTTCAAGCGCAAAAAAGCACAACCATCCAGATGAAAGGAGGATATCTAGTTAAAAGTTTAATGCACATTTTTCCTGAAGGAGTGGTAGAGCTTTTTTCGTTGTTTATGGCGGGATAAGTGGAGTATACGTATGATGGAGATAATGATTTATAGGGAAGCCAGAGGTGACATGTGGAGGTATTTCGATTGTCATAATATTTCTCTTCGCTCCGAGAAGTTCTTGAGTGACGTGGCGGCATTTCTTATATACTGTGTGTGGGTGGGTGGGAAGTCTTAAAGCTCTGCGGCTGCATGAACTTTAACGTCGTTCCTCATCACTTCCGTCACATTTCCTGCAATACTTCCTCCGCATTTTTCACCCATCATTTGTTTTTGGCACAATCTAATCGAATTATTGTCGTAAATTACTCACCCCATTTATATTTTTGGGGGTGATTCTCTCCTCAAATACTTGGTGGAGCTTTTACTCTCGTGGCAGGAAGCTTTTGTGGGTGAGTGGGTGGTAGGAGAAAGACGCAAATTGCGGCGACGACTCTAATCCGGGTGAGGTTCCTTTTTACTTTGTATAACGTACCATCTATACGTGGGGAAAAATGATGTGACATCTGTCTGGTGAAGTGATTTCATTTCAATCGGAGCGAAGAATATTTTCTTCCACCATTTGAGCTTTTTCCCATAAGCTGAAAGTTCTCTTCTGCGCCCTCCTCAAGTGGGGTTGTCAAAGGAAAATGGACACCTCGCAAAAATAGACGTTTTTCCCACACCAATGCTCACAATCCAACAGCATTCCCCATCTATGCTCCCGCACAACCATGGCAAATAACATTGATATGGTAAATTGAACACGACCAAGCATGATGACATTGGAGAAAGCTCGTCAGAGATAATTAATTTTCCTCATTAAAAGATTACGAGGGACAATTCGATGAAATTTCAAAATTGACAAAGAGATACTACGCCAGGAATTCTCGCATTTCATTTCAATTAATTTTTTTTCTTGCTTCCACGCGACCCCCGCAGTTTGATCCTTCTTTTCCCGCTTTCATAAGGTTTTCTCCCTTCTCAATTGATGTTCACTTTGTTTGTCTCTTTGTAACCGCTTCGTTCCCTTCGTTTTTTTCCTCTCAACCTACTGGGTAACCCTTTCTCAGTTAAGGAGGATGAGGGGGTGAAAAATATGTAAGTTGGAGGTTGCATGAGTACCTACTTTCATTACTCAATTGAGTTGAAATGGGGCAAAATGGAGTTAAAAATTCCTGTAAAGGGGTTAAACGTCTTGAAGGAATTTTCTGTCCACTCTATCATTATTAATTAATATTTTCTCCTTATATTTTAGTGACTAAAAGGGAGCTTTTTATAGCCCAAAAGCTCAAATGAAAGAATCAATAAATTATTTTTTTGTTAAATTAAATAAATTGGTCAACCCCTATTAATTGGATAAACCCTTTTGTGATGAAATAATCCACCCCACAAAGTTTTCCCTATGTGCTGGTACTCAAAGCTCCTGTAAAAGCTTCATATGGTCAAGGGAATTCAAGAGAGCTCTTCCTCGACACTTCTCATACAAAAAGAGCCAAATTGTGTGGAAGTCAAATTTGCACTTTCCGCTTAGATCCTTCTCTCTACAAAATTCCCTTTTTCCGAGAATCTTCTAACATATAATATTGTACCGTTTATCAAAAAAAAAAAAACACATGGGAGGAAAATCTCAATTGGAAATGGGAAAACTAAAGCTCTGCAGTCATGGCGATTTATGTGTGTGTGTGATGGAAAAGCCCCAAGAGGAGGGAAAGAGTCAGAATATGGTTCGGGATTTTACATGAACGTTTGCCACACACAGAGTGAAATTACTATTTGAAAGGCAAACACTAATCTCGAGAAATTTCAATTTCCATTAATAATACCTACATGAGAGCCATTGTGGCTGTATGAGCACACACGAGGTGTTTTGTGTTGACCTCAAGTTTTTGAAAGTCCACCGAAGGGGATTAAAAGCTCACGGGTTAGCCGTTGAGCTCCCAAAAGAGGGGAGGATGGTTCACATATGTCACGGAGATAGAGCAAAAGTTCACATACAATGAAGTGGATCGGTGGGGGGAATGAAAATAGGGTTGGAAAACTTACAATATATGTAGTAGCTGAATACACAAAAGTAATTCTCTGTGGTGGATTAAACTCTTCGTTTATGCACTTCTACACGTTCTTTTGTGCGTTATTTAAAATACTATAATCCTTAATTTTTATCCTTGGGATAATTAGGGATGACTGAGGCAAAAAAAAGTCGTTCAAGGGGGTTTAGGAAAAGCTCAAAATGACATATTTTCCAGTAAAATAGTTCAGAATGTTCTGAGAAAGACACTCTTTGTACTATTTCTCTGAGAAATTAAGATTTTTTGAGCTTTTTCTAAAGCCTTGAGTGAGTTTTTTGCCCCACACTCCTCTATTATGTATTATTTGCGTGAAAATTGTGACATTAAAACTGAGTAAACTTTTTTTTTGCTTAAACTTACCTACAAAGGTAATTATTATGTATGTATAAAAAGCTTTGAAGCAATGTGTAACACAAAAAAGAGCTTTAAGTATATATACATTTTGCTGCCGCCGCTTGTTAGCACACCTTCGTAGGTATTTTGTAAAGTGAAGGCGCTAATTTGAGAAGCAAAACAATCACACGGTGTGTGTGTTAACTATTTGGAAAGTTAAAGAAGGTATTACAAGAAGAATTAAGTTACTTTTTCATCCAACCATCCACCGACAAATTTGAATATGATTACCGTGGAAAAGGTGCGCGCGTACAATAATGTTTGTTGGGACAATATTTGCTGAAAAGTCGAGCTGGATTGGACGCCTTATAAGCTCTCCACCTTATGCGGATTAAGTGTTGTTATTTCGAGGGAAATCCCCCTCGCGCGATTACTTACCTGTGTGCCGCCAAAATGCGGAGGGGGTATGGTGGAAAAGTTTATGCGACTTGTTCAGTGAATGTGGCAATTAGGACAATTTCGTAAATCTCTCTCTCTGTTTTCATGGCAAAAGGAAAACTTTTTCTGTGTGTGTGAAGCAGGGCGGTTAGGCAGGTGGATAATGAAAATAATCTGTAGGTAAAGTACATAAAATAATTGAGCATGAATGCTACAACATTGGAGGACGATTGAGATGAATAAAAATGCTCTCTTGCATCTCCAGAGATTGCAAATGCCTCAATGAGGGCGGTAGGATGAAAGAAAATACCAAAGAAGTTTGTATTTAGTCGAATGGCAACGTACATTATTTTCGAAGTCTTTAGCATTGAAATAGTTTCCTCTCTGGGTGATGTTCACAAGTTTTCTATACAATAAGATGACAACACTGAAACTCTTGGGTCTTTGTGTTGCCAACATCTAATAGGCGACATATAGGAAGATAGAATCATGCGGAGCTTTTAATCCATCAGTGGGTGCTCTCTCAAAGGCACTCTGGTAGATGAAAAGAGAACACTGTTTGTGGGCAAAGGGGTGGGTTGGGAATGTGTCCACATATTCCAGGATAGGGGAGACACAGCAAAAGAAGTGGATGGGGGAGGCGAATTGTTATCTGTTTGATTAAAAGATTTCTCAGCATGTAAACTTCCTTCTAATACACCAAAATGTCTGTTTTGCGTTCAACTACCAACCCCCTTGCAAGAAAAGCTGCCTTCCTCCGAAGATTTTCTGATTGAATAGCCAAAGGTTTGTGCCTCTGTGTTGCCTGCTAGGAAGCTCCAACAGTGCACACAATGGGTCCACCCATAGTGGCTTTGCGCTATGATTTCATAATTCAAACAGAGAGAGAGAATGTTCAAGAATAATATATATGATGTAAAGTCGACATAATGTTGGGCTGCTTTTGCCATTCAAAGGCATTCACATACAATTGAGACCGCTCATCGTATTCCAGGGGAATTCTCTTCCTCTCTCATCACATAAATGTTTACCCTCTACACTCTTAAAAAAATACTCTGGTGGAATAAATAGCCCGCTGAAGTACTTCAGTCAAAATAGCCTCATTTGGCTGAAGTAATTAGCCAAAAGAGCTGGAGACTTCAGCGATATGGTTCAAAAGGCTGAAGTAATCAGCCAAAAGAGCTGGAGTACTCCAGCGACATGGTTCAAAAGGCTGAAGTAATCAGCCAAAAGAGCTGGAGTACTTCAGCGATATGCTTCAAAAGGCTGAAGTAATCAGCCAAAAGAGCTGGAGTACTCCAGCGACATGGTTCAAAAGGCTGAAGTAATCAGCCAAAGGAGCTGGAGTACTCCAGCGATATGGTTCAAAAGGCTGAAGTAATCAGCCAAAAGAGCTGGAGTACTTCAGCGATATGGTTCTAAAGGCTGAAGTAATCAGCTAAAGGAGCTGGAGTACTCCAGCGACATGGTTCAAAAGGCTGAAGTAATCAGCCAAAAGAGCTAGAGTACTCCAGCGGCATGATTCAAAAGGCTGAAGTAATCAGCCAAAAGAGCTGGAGTACTTCAGCGATATGGTTCTAAAGGCTGAAGTAATCAGCTAAAGGAGCTGGAGTACTCCAGCGACATGGTTCAAAAGGCTGAAGTAATCAGCCAAAAGAGCTGGAGTACTTCAGCGACATGGTTCAAAAGGCTGAAGTAATCAGCCAAAAGAGCTGGAGTACTCCAGCGACATGGTTCAAAAGGCTGAAGTAATCAGCCAAAAGAGCTGGAGTACTCCAGCGACATGGTTCAAAAGGCTGAAGTAATCAGCCAAAAGAGCTGGAGTACTTCAGCGATATGCTTCAAAAGGCTGAAGTAATCAGCCAAAAGAGCTGGAGTACTCCAGCGGCATGGTTCAAAAGGCTGAAGTAATCAGCCAAAAGAGCTGGAGTACTTCAGCGATATGGTTCAAAAGGCTGAAATAATTAGCCGAAAGAGCTGAAGTACTTCAGCGATATGCTTCAAAAGGCTGAAGTAATCAGTCAAAAGAGCTAGAGTACTCCAGCGGAATAGTTCAAAAGGCAGAAGTAATCAGCCAAAAGAGCTAGAGTACTTCAGCGACGTACCTCAAAGAGCTGAAGTAATCAGCTAAAGGAGCTAGAGTACTTCAGCGACATACCTCAAAGAGCTGAAGTAATCAACTAAAAGAGCTGGAGTACTTCAGCGACATACCTCAAAAGGCTAAAGTAATCAGCCAAAAGAGCTAGAGTACTTCAGCGACATGGTTCAAAAGGCTGAAGTAATCAGTCAAAAGAGCTGGAGTACTTCAGCGACATGGTACGAAAAGCGGAAGTACTTCAGCGACTTGGTTCAAAAGGCTGAAGTAATCAGCCAAAAGAGCTGGAGTACATCAGCAAAAGTTCTTCAGAGTTCTACCAGAGCACTTCAGTGAAAGTTTCCTTTCACTAAAACCCTTCAGTGGAAGATTTCTTTTGCTAAAGTAATTCAGCGAGATTTTTTCAATCAAACTAAATACTTCGGTGGAACTTTTCTTCCACCACAAAACTTATGTACAAGGTTTATTCTATCAAAGTACTTCAGTGAAAAAGTTCTTCCACCAGATTACTTCAGTCGAAGAGTTCTTCCACCAGAGTACTTCAGTGAAAGTTTCCTTTCACCAAAACACTTCAGTGGAAGATTTCTTTCGCCAAAGTAATTCAGCGAGATTTTTTCAATCAAACTACATACTTCGGTGGAACTTTTCTTCCACCACAAAACTTATGTACAAGGTTTATTCTATCAAAGTACTTCAGTGAAAAAGTTCTTCCACCAGATTACTTCAGTCGAAGAGTTCTTCCACCAGAGTACTTCAGTGAAAGTTTCCTTTCACCAAAACACTTCAGTGGAAGATTTCTTTCGCTAAAGTAATTCAGCGAGATTTTTTCAATCAAACTACATACTTCGGTGGAACTTTTCTTCCACCACAAAACTTATGTACAAGGTTTATTCTATCAAAGTACTTCAGTGAAAGAGTTCTTCCACCAGATTACTTCAGTCGAAGAGTTCTTCCACCAGAGTACTTCAGTGAAAGTTTCCTTTCACCAAAACACTTCAGTGGAAGATTTCTTTCGCCAAAGTAATTCAGCGAGATTTTTTCAATCAAACTACATACTTCGGTGGAACTTTTCTTCCACCACAAAACTTATGTACAAGGTTTATTCTATCAAAGTACTTCAGTGAAAAAGTTCTTCCACCAGATTACTTCAGTCGAAGAGTTCTTCCACCAGAGTACTTCAGTGAAAGTTTCCTTTCACCAAAACACTTCAGTGGAAGATTTCTTTCGCTAAAGTAATTCAGCGAGATTTTTTCAATCAAACTACATACTTCGGTGGAACTTTTCTTCCACCACAAAACTTATGTACAAGGTTTATTCTATCAAAGTACTTCAGTGAAAGAGTTCTTCCACCAGATTACTTCAGTCGAAGAGTTCTTCCACCAGAGTACTTCAGTGAAAGTTTCCTTTCACCAAAACACTTCAGTGGAAGATTTCTTTCGCCAAAGTAATTCAGCGAGATTTTTTCAATCAAACTACATACTTCGGTGGAACTTTTCTTCCACCACAAAACTTATGTACAAGGTTTATTCTATCAAAGTACTTCAGTGAAAGAGTTCTTCCACCAGATTACTTCAGTCGAAGAGTTCTTCCACCAGAGTACTTCAGTGAAAGTTTCCTTTCACCAAAACACTTCAGTGGAAGATTTCTTTCGCCAAAGTAATTCAGCGAGATTTTTTCAATCAAACTACATACTTCGGTGGAACTTTTCTTCCATTACAAAACTTAAGTACAAGATTTATTTCACCAAAGAACTTCAGTGAAAGAGTTCTTCCACCAGATTACTTCAGTCGATAATATACCCTTTCGCTGAAGTACTTCAGCTCTTTTGGCTGATTATTTAAGCCTTTTGAACCATCTCGCTGAAGTACTCCAGCTCCCTTGGTTGTTTAGCTCAGCCTTTTTTTAGCCATGTCGCTGAAGTATTTCAGCTTTTTGTACCATGTCGCTGAAGTACTCCAGCTCTTTTGGCTGATTACTTCAACCTTTTCAACCATGTCGCTGAAGTACTCCAGCACTTTGCACCATGTCGCTGAAGTACTCCAACTCTTTTGGCTGATTACTCTTCGCTGAACTATTTTAGCTGTTACTACTACAAGTTTCTTTGACTGTTCTATTTAGCCGAAAATGTTCTGGAAATTTCCATTTTCAGCCGCAGTGTCAAAAATTTTCAAGAGCGCTCTGGTCGCCTTCAAGTTTTCTCTTGCTTTTTTCCATAATTTTGGAGTGAAAACTAGTGAAAATATAGTGTAAAAGTGAATTAAATTGTGTCTGTGTATTTACTTAATAGTTATTTACTAACATTTTAGTGAAATTTGTGCGTTTTAGTGTCAAATTGATAGAATTGACTCAGGTGAAAAATTGAAATATTTTTTCTTTGTTTGATCTAGCTGAAGTTGTTTAGTGATTTTATATAACAGCGAACCTGTCTCGACATGTCTAATCCTGTCTAAACAGGAGCCGCATGGGTAAGTGAAATAATTTTCATAATCTTCTTAGGACTTCAGCTATTTTGAATACTTAATTCGGCCTTTTGAACCATGACGCTGAAGTACTTCAGTTATTTTGGGTATTTACTTAAGCATATTTTATCATAACGCTGAAGTACTCCAACTCCCTTGACTGATTATTTCAGCCTTACTCAAAAATAAATAAATAAAGTAAATTTATCTCAAATCGCCAAAGTACTCTAGCTCTTTTGGCGGATTACTTCAGCCTTTTGAACAATTTAGCAGAAGTGCTCTAGCTCTGCTTTAGCTCAAAAGAGCTAAAGTAATTCTGCTACATTGCTCAAGAGGCTGAAGTAATCAGCCAAAAGAGCTAGAGTACTTCTGCTACATTGCTGAAGAGGCTGAAGTAATCAGCCAAAAGAGCTAAAGTAATTCTGCTACATTGCTCAAAAGGCTGAAGAATTCAGCCAAAAGAGCTAAAGTAATTCTGCTACATTGCTCAAGAGGCTGAAGAATTCAGCCAAAAGACCTAGAATACTTTGGCGACATGGTTCACAAGGCTGAAGTAATCAGCCGAAAGAGCTAAGTAATTCGTCTACATTGCTCAAGAGGCTGAAGTAATCAGCCAAAAGATCTAGAGTTATTCTGTTACATTGCTCAAAAGGCTGAAGTAATCAGCCAAAAGAGCTAAAGTAATTCTGCTACATTGTTAAAAAGGCTGAAGTAATCAGCCAAAAGAGCTAGAGTACTTCTGCTACATTGCTCAAGAGGCTGAAGAATTCAGCCAAAAGAGCTAGAATACTTTGGCGACATGATTCACAAGGCTGAAATAATCAGCCAGAAGAGCTAGAGTAGTTTAGCGACATTGCTCAAAAGGCTGAAGTAATCAGCCAAAAGAGCTGGGTGGAATTCACTACTCAGTCGGGCTTAAAATTTTAGTCGATTTTTAAGTCGGTCTTAAGGTTTTAAGTCAGTTTTTTGTAAGTCTGACTTAAAATTTGTAAGTCGGTCTTAAAATTTGTAAGTCGGTCTTAAAATTTGTAAGTCGGTCTTAAAATTTTTGAGTCAGTTTTAAAATTTTTAAGGCAGATTAACAGATTGTATATTTTTCAATAAATTTTACAAATTTTGATATTTGGAGATTGTCAGATGCACTTTTTGGAACTTAAAAAATTGGAAAGTGTACTTACTTGCTGATTTTAAAGTGCAGGGATATTTAAATTTTAGAAAAAATGTCATACATTTAACGTGATTTTTTTTTCATTTTCATCACTTTTCACCACGACCATTCAGTACAACACAACAAGTTTCACGAGTTTTCTTGTATGATTTTCCCAAATTCTAGGAATGTTACGGAAATTTTTTTCGAAGCAAATCCCAGAAAACTATTCAGTGTGAATAATCACTCTTTTAGCCTAACTTAAGCACGTCATCAGAGGGGCTTTATACCACGATTCCGCTTACGCATTAATGCAATTTTTCCAAAAAAAAATTGTGAATTTTCCTACAAGAATTTTGCAGAATTAAAAAAAATTTGAGCAAAATCAATTTTCTGGTGGATTTTCTACGAGTCAAGCACAAAAAACCATCAAATTCTTTTAAGCCCTCTTTAAGCCACTCTTTAAGCAATCATCACGCAGGGGCTTAATCTGCGAGATTGGTCTTATTCTGGAAAAAGCCGTGATTTTTCTTAGCACTACTACCACAAAACGATTAATACCATCTCCTATGACGATTTTCCGGTGGGTTTTCCGCGAGAAATCCCCGTAAAACTATCAAAAAAAACAACAAAATACGCATTCAGCCGGTCGCACACACAATCAGCCCAGCAATCATCCCGCGGAAGACTTAAGATTGCTGTACGACGAATTTCACTAAAAACGTGGGTTTTCCACGAGAAAACACCGGAAAAGCCTCATAGGGGATGGCACTAGTCAGTTTGTGGTGATAGTGAAAAAAAAATCGCAGTTTTTAGTGAAATTCGTCGTACAGCAATCTTAAGTCTTACGCGAGCTGATTGTGTGCGCGACCGAGAAAAGGTAAGTACAAAGCTTAAGTCAGTTATGTGGGACAGGGGCTGAATGTTGGCTGAGTTTTTGCTTCATCAGCTGAATTAGTTTTTTTGTGTTTTTAATTGTTTTCTGGGGGTTTTCTCGTGGAAAACCCACCGGAAAAGCCTCATAGGGGATGGCACTAGTCAGTTTGTGGTGATAGTGAAAAAAAATCGCAGTTTTTAGTGAAATTCGTCGTACAGCAATCTTAAGTCTTACGCGGGCTGATTGCTGGGCTGATTGTGTGCGCGACCGAGAAAAGGTAAGTACAAAGCTTAAGTCAGTTATGTGGAACAGGGGCTGAATGTTGGCTGAGTTTTTGCTTCATCAGCTGAATTAGTTTTTTGTGTTCTTAATTGTTTTCTGGGGGTTTTCTCGTGGAAAACCCACCGGAAAAGCCTCATAGGGGATGGCACTAGTCAGTTTGTGGTGATAGTGAAAAAAAATCGCAGTTTTTAGTGAAATTCGTCGTACAGCAATCTTAAGTCTTACGCGGGCTGATTGCTGGGCTGATTGCTGGGCTGATTGTGTGCGCGACCGAGAAAAGGTAAGTACAAAGCTTAAGTCAGTTATGTGGGACAGGGGCTGAATGTTGGCTGAGTTTTTGTTTCATCAGCTGAATTAGTTTTTTGTGTTTTTAATTGTTTTCTGGGGGTTTTCTCGTGGAAAACCCACCGGAAAAGCCTCATAGGGGATGGCACTAGTCAGTTTGTGGTGATAGTGAAAAAAAATCGCAGTTTTTAGTGAAATTCGTCGTACAGCAATCTTAAGTCTTACGCGGGCTGATTGCTGGGCTGATTGTGTGCGCGACCGAGAAAAGGTAAGTACAAAGCTTAAGTCAGTTATGTGGGACAGGGGCTGAATGTTGGCTGAGTTTTTGCTTCATCACCTGAATTAGTTTTTTTGTGTTTTTAATTGTTTTCTGGGGGTTTTCTCGTGGAAAACCCACCGGAAAAGCCTCATAGGGGATGGCACTAGTCAGTTTGTGGTGATAGTGAAAAAAAATCGCAGTTTTTAGTGAAATTCGTCGTACAGCAATCTTAAGTCTTACGCGGGCTGATTGCTGGGCTGATTGTGTGCGCGACCGAGAAAAGGTAAGTACAAAGCTTAAGTCAGTTATGTGGGACAGGGGCTGAATGTTGGCTGAGATTTTGCTTCATCAGCTGAATTAGTTTTTTGTGTTTTTAATAGTTTTCTGGGGGTTTTCTCGTGGAAAACCCACCGGAAAAGCCTCATAGGGGATGGTACTAGTCAGTTTGTGGTGATAGTGAAAAAAAATCGCAGTTTTTAGTGAAATTCGTCGTACAGCAATCTTAAGTCTTACGCGGGCTGATTGCTGGGCTGATTGTGTGCGCGACCGGCTGAATGCGTATTTTGTTGTTTTTTGATAGTTTTACGGGGATTTCTCGCGGAAAACCCACCGGAAAATCGTCATAGGAGATGGTATTAATCGTTTTGTGGTGGTAGTGCTAAGAAAAATCACGGCTTTTTCCAGAATAAGACCAATCTCGCAGATTAAGCCCCGGCGTGATGATTGCTTAAAGAGTGGCTTAAAGAGGGCTTAAAAGAATTTGATGGTTTTTTGTGCTTGACTCGTAGAAAATCCACCAGAAAATTGATTTTGCTCAGTAGGAAAATTCACAATTTTTTTTGGAAAAATTGCATTAATGCGTAAGCGGAATCGTGGTATTAAGCCCCTCTGATGACGTGCTCAAGTTAGGCTAAAAGAGTGATTACTCACACTGAATAGTTTTCTGGGATTTGCTTCGAAAAAAATTTCCGTAACATTCCTAGAATTTGGGAAAATCATACAAGAAAACTCGTGAAACTTGTTGCGTTGTACTGAATGGTCGTGGTGAAAAGTGATGAAAATGAAAAAAAAATCACGTTAAATGTATGACATTTTTTCTAAAATTTAAATATCCCTGCACTTTAAAATCAGCAAGTACACTTTCCAATTTTTTAAGTTCCAAAAAGTGCATCTGACAATCTCCAAACATCAAAATTTGTAAAATTTATTGAAAAATATACAATCTGTTAATCTGCCTTAAAAATTTTAAAACTGACTTAAAAATTTTAAAACCGACTTACAAATTTTAAGACCGACTTACAAATTTTAAGACCGACTTACAAATTTTAAGTCAGACTTACAAAAAACTGACTTAAAACCTTAAGACCGACTTAAAAACCGACTAAAATTTTAAGCCCGACTGAGTAGTGAATTCCACCCAGCTCTTTTGGCTGATTACTTCAGCCTTTTGAGCAATGTCGCTAAACTACTCTAGCTCTTCTGGCTGATTATTTCAGCCTTGTGAATCATGTCGCCAAAGTATTCTAGCTCTTTTGGCTGAATTCTTCAGCCTCTTAAGCAATGTAGCACAATAACTCTAGCTCTTTTGGCTGATTACTTCAACCTTTTGAACAATGTAGCAGAAGTACTTTAACTCTTTTGGCTAAATTCTTCAGCCTCTTAAGCAATGTAGCAGAATTACTCTAGCTCTTTTGGCTGATTACTTCAGCCTCTTGAGCAATGTAGATGAATTACTTTAGCTCTTTTGGCTGATTACTTCAGCCTTTTGAACAATGTAGCAGAAGTACTCTAGCTCTTTCGGCTGATTACTTCAGCCTTTTGAGCAATGTAGCAGAAATACTCTAGCTCTTTTAGCTGATTACTTCAGCCTTTTGAGCAATGTAGCAGAAGTACTCTAGCTCTTTTGGCTGATTAATTCAGCCTTTTGAATAATGTAGCAGAAGTACTCTAGCTCTTTTGGCTGATTACTTCTAGCTCTAGCTCTTTTGGCTGATTACTTCAGCCTTTTGAACAATGTAGCAGAAGTACTCTAGCTCTTTTGACTCATTACTTCAGCCTTTTGAGCAATGTAGGAAAATAACTCTAGCTCTTTTGGCTGATTACTTCAGCCTTTTGAATAATGTAGCAGAAGTACTCTAGCTCTTTTTAGCTGATTATTTTAACCTTGTGAATCATGTCGCTAAAGTACTTTAGCTCTTTTGGCTTATTATTACAGCCTTTTTAAACCAATGGAAGAAATATTCCACTGAAGTACTCTGGTGGAAGAAATATTCCACTGAAGTACTCTGGTGGAAGAAATATTCCACTGAAGTGAATTGGTGGAAGAAATATTCCACTGAAGTGAATTGGTGGAAGAAATATTCCACTGAAGTGAATTGGTGGAAGAAATATTCCACTGAAGTACTCTGGTGGAAGAAATATTCCACTGAAGTGAATTGGTGGAAGAAATATTCTACTGAAGTACTCTGGTGGAAGATATCTTCCACTGAAGTACTCTGGTGGAGGAAATATTTCACTGAAGTGAATTGGTGGAAGAAATATTCCACTGAAGTACTCTGGTGGAAGAAATATTCCACTGAAGTACTCTGGTGGAAGAAATATTCCACTGAAGTACTCTGGTGGAAGAAATATTCCACTGAAGTACTCTGGTGGAAGAAATATTCCACTGAAGTACTCTGGTGGAAGAAATATTCCACTGAAGTGAATTGGTGGAAGAAATATTCCACTGAAGTACTCTGGTGGAAGAAATATTCCACTGAAGTACTCTGGTGGAAGAAATATTCCACTGAAGTACTCTGGTGGAAGAAATATTCCACTGAAGTACTCTGGTGGAAGAAATATTCCACTGAAATACTCTGGGGGAAGAAATATTCCACTGAAGTACTCTGGTGGAAGAAATATTCCACTGAAGTACTCTGGTGGAAGAAATATTCCACTGAAGTACTCTGGTGGAAGAAATATTCCACTGAAGTACTCTGGTGGAAGAAATATTCCACTGAAGTGAATTGGTGGAAGAGATATCCCACTGAAGTACTCTGGTGGAAGAAATATTCCACTGAAATACTCTGGGGGAAGAAATATTCCACTGAAGTACTCTGGTGGAAGAAATATTCCACTGAAGTACTCTGGTGGAAGAAATATTCCACTGAAGTACTCTGGTGGAAGAAATATTCCACTGAAGTACTCTGGTGGAAGAAATATTCCACTGAAATACTCTGGGGGAAGAAATATTCCACTGAAGTACTCTGGTGGAAGAAATATTCCACTGAAGTACTCTGGTGGAAGAAATATTCCACTGAAGTACTCTGGTGGAAGAAATATTCCACTGAAGTACTCTGGTGGAAGAAATATTCCACTGAAGTACTCTGGTGGAAGAAATATTCCACTGAAGTACTCTGGTGGAAGAAATATTCCACTGAAGTACTCTGGTGGAAGAAATATTCCACTGAAATACTCTGGGGGAAGAAATATTCCACTGAAGTACTCTGGTGGAAGAAATATTCCACTGAAGTACTCTGGTGGAAGAAATATTCCACTGAAGTACTCTGGTGGAAGAAATATTCCACTGAAGTGAATTGGTGGAAGAAATATTCCACTGAAGTACTCTGGTGGAAGAAATATTCCACTGAAGTACTCTGGTGGAAGAAATATTCCACTGAAGTACTCTGGTGGAAGAAATATTCCACTGAAGTACTCTGGTGGAAGAAATATTCCACTGAAGTACTCTGGTGGAAGAAATATTCCACTGAAGTACTCTGGTGGAAGAAATATTCCACTGAAGTACTCTGGTGGAAGAAATATTCCACTGAAGTACTCTGGTGGAAGAAATATTCCACTGAAATACTCTGGGGGAAGAAATATTCCACTGAAGTACTCTGGTGGAAGAAATATTCCACTGAAGTACTCTGGTGGAAGAAATATTCCACTGAAGTACTCTGGTGGAAGAAATATTCCACTGAAGTACTCTGGTGGAAGAAATATTCCACTGAAGTGAATTGGTGGAAGAGATATCCCACTGAAGTACTCTGGTGGAAGAAATATTCCACTGAAATACTCTGGGGGAAGAAATATTCCACTGAAGTACTCTGGTGGAAGAAATATTCCACTGAAGTACTCTGGTGGAAGAAATATTCCACTGAAGTACTCTGGTGGAAGAAATATTCCACTGAAGTACTCTGGTGGAAGAAATATTCCACTGAAGTACTCTGGTGGAAGAAATATTCCACTGAAGTACTCTGATGGAAGAAATATTCCACTGAAGTACTCTGGTGGAAGAAATATTCCACTGAAGTACTCTGGTGGAAGAAATATTCCACTGAAGTACTCTGGTGGAAGAAATATTCCACTGAAGTGAATTGGTGGAAGACATCTTCCACTGAAGTACTCTGGTGGAGGAAATATTTCACTGAAGTGAATTGGTGGAAGAAATATTCCACTGAAGTACTCTGGTGGAAGAAATATTCCACTGAAGTACTCTGGTGGAAGAAATATTCCACTGAAGTGAATTGGTGGAAGAAATATTCCACTGAAGTACTCTGGTGGAAGAAATATTCCACTGAAGTACTCTGGTGGAAGAAATATTCCACTGAAGTGAATTGGTGGAAGAAATATTCCACTGAAGTACTCTGGTGGAAGAAATATTCCACTGAAGTACTCTGGTGGAAGAAATGTTCCACTGAAGTACTCTGGTGGAAGAAATATTCCACTGAAGTACTCTGGTGGAAGAAATATTCCACTGAAGTGAATTGGTGGAAGAGATATCCCACTGAAGTACTCTGGTGGAAGAAATGGTTTAAAGGGCTGAAGTAATCAACTAAAAGAGCTGGAGTACTTCAGTGATATGACTCAAAGGGCTAAAGTAATCAGCTAAAAGAGCTAGAGTACTTCAGCGACATACCTAAAAGGCTAAAGTAATCAACTAAAAGAGCTGGAGTACTGCAGCGACATACCTCAAAAGGCTAAAGTAATCAGCTAAAGGAGCTGGAGTACTTCAGCGACATACCTCAAAGAGCTGAATTAATCAGCTAAAAGAGCTGGAGTACTTTAGCGACATACCTCAAAGAGCTGAAGTAATCAGCTAAAGGAGCTGAATTACTCCAGCGACATAGCTCAAAGGGCTAAAGTAATCAGCTAAAAGAGCTAGAGTACTTCAGCGACATACCTCAAAAGGCTAAAGTAATCAGCTAAAGGAGCTGGAGTACTCCAGCGACATAGCTCAAAGGGCTAAAGTAATCAGCTAAAAGAGCTAGAGTACTCCTGCGACATAGCACATAGAGCTGAAGTAATCAGCTAAAAGAGCTGGAGTACTTTAGCGACGTTCCTCAAAGAGCTGAGTTAATCAGCTAAAAGAGCTAGAGGACTCCAGCGACATAGTTCAAAGGGCTAAAGTAATCAGCTAAAAGAGCTAGAGTACTTCAGCGACATAGCTCATAGAGCTATGTACTTTAGCGACGTACCTCAAAGAGCTGATTACTTTAGACTTTTTAGCTATGTCGCTGGAGTACTCTAGCTCATTTTGCTGATTACTTTAGCTCTTTGAGGTATGTCGCTTCAGCAAAAGGAGCTAGAGTACTCCGGCGACATAGCTCAAAGTGCTAAAGTAATCAGCTAAAAAAGCTGGAGTACTCCAGCTCTTTTAGCTGATTACTTTAGCCCTTTGAACTATGTCGCTGAAGTACTCCAGCTTTTTTAGCTGATTACTTTAGCCCTTTGAGCTATGTCGCTGGAGTACTCTAGCTCCTTTAGCTGATTACTTTAGCCCTCTGAGGTATGTCGCTGGAGTACTCCAGCTCATTTTGCTGATTACTTCAGCTCTTTGAGGTACGTCGCTAAATAAAGTACTCCAGCTCTTTTAGCTGATTACTTTAGACTTTTTAGCTATGTCGCTGGAGTACTCTAGCTCATTTTGCTGATTACTTTAGCCCTTTGATGTATGTCGCTGAAGTGTTTTGGTGAAAGGAAACTTTCACTGAAGTACTCTGGTGGAAGAACTCTTTGACTGAAGTAATCTGGTTGAAGAACTCTTACACTGAAGTATCTTTGGTGAAATAAACCTTGTACATAAGTTTTGTGGTGGAAGAAAAGTTCCACCGAAGTATTTACTTTGATTGAAAAAATCTCGCTGAATTACTTTGGCGAAAAAAATCTTCCACTGAAGTAATTTGGTGGAAGAAATCTTACACTGGATTACTTTGGTGAAACAAATCCTTAACTGAAATACTCTGGTGAAAGAAATGGTCCGCTGAAGTACTTTGGTGAAAGAAATAGTCCGCTGAAGTACTTTGGTGAAAGAAATGGTCCGCTGAAGTACTTTGGTGAAAGAAATGGTCCGCTGAAGTACTTTGGTGAAAGAAATGGTCCACTGAAGTACTTTGGTGAAAGAAATAGTCCGCTGAAGTACTTTGGTCAAAGAAGTAGTTCACTGAAGCACTCCAGTCAATTAAATTTTGACTGAAGTACTTTGGTGGAAGCTTTTGGCTGAAGTACTTCAGCGTTTTTTCATATATTTTAGCTAGAGTATTTTTAACAGTGTACGACAAACCCATTTACACATTTTCACTCAACAGAACATTTCACTAAAACTTCAATTGTTCGCAAAGCAACGCAATACTAAACATTGTGGTGTACATCGTTTAATATTTATTAATCCGACAAATTAACTCCAATTATCCACCTCTTTTATGTGTTCTAATCAACCTAAACGAGTGAATCAGTTGAAATTTATTATTGAGCAAGAACAATTAGCCGAAAAAGGGGTTCAGCGATTTATTAACCCTCCGTCTTCTATGAGGGGTAGGTGATCGACCCCTAAGCTATATTTTGCTTAGTTGTACCTTAGTTATTTGAGGTTTAGAACCAAACTTTTGGAAATAAGTTCCTTGGTTATCTGAGAAGATTGTGTAAAAATTTGAGGTCAATCCGACCACCAGAAAAAAAGTTATTAACAAAAATGTAAGAAGAGGGAATTCAAAAATTGGTGTAACGGTCAAATTTATTCCAGTTTTCTTCCATTGTCACTCTTTGTCTTTTTCTTGACGATTCTAACCTCAAAAAACCATTGCAAAAATCATCAAAAAATCCATTGAAAAGTTTATTTTTGTGTTCTAAAATAGACAAAAGACTTCTTAGGGAATACCAAGGAGTCTATTTATCAACATTTGACTGAAAGAATTTGCTTTTTCTTAGAAAAATTCTATGGGGTCGGTCAGGTACCCCATAGTAATGCGTGTAAGTGTTTTGGTCACAGTATACGGAGGGTTAAACGTTCTATACAAGAATTTTCATGGAAAATTCACGATAAAACAAAGTATTGCGTATGCAGTGAGTTTAGTAAGTGTAAACTAGAGAATTTTCTTTATTACAACAAATTCTTTCATTCTCTAATTTTTCTGTTTAAATTAATTCAAAATATTTACAACAGGTACATCATTCCTAGAGAATTTCTCCCCTATGTTTGTGTCCCCCACAATACAAACCATATAGCTCCCAGTGCTCTTATCGAAGAACAAGACTCATTTGCTGTGCCCCGCAGTGAGAATCAGACAGAACAGAATGAGGAAGGGAATCATGGGAATCACACGCCGAGTTTTAAGGGAGCTTCGCGCGAGTTCTTCAACCCCCAACGCGAAAATACGCAACTTGTATTTTAATTTAGCCCAAAAAACCCCGCACCCACCCACATCGTCCCTCTGACCTTATCCTCAATTGAGTGTTTGGGGGCTGTTCTCTCTCTTCCTAAATAGAATTTTCACTTATGCTTATTTGGTGTTAAGTGCTCCAAAATTTCCACCCCAGCCTAATGTGGTTGGGGGCATATCAAATATTCTCTCCCCGCACAATTTGCGCGCCAAAGAGGCGCGCGTTTTGCGGAAGAATTTGGCACAATTCACTTATCTATGTATTATCATGCATGCTGAAATTTCTGCAAGTGGAAATTATCATAAAAAAACGGCGCCCCCGCTGGTGGTGGAAAATGAATACAAATCAGGCATTTCAAAGGCCCTCTGCCACACAGAAAAACCCTCTCTCCTGTATTACAATGAATTTAACTCCAAGTCGAGTTATATATTAGTTGGTGTTCCACTTCGTGGCCAACACCAAGTATTGTAATCGTCGGATTTTCCGACCACCTCAGATCGGGCTCAAATTTGGTATGAGCACGTTTTAGACATCCCACATTCCAAAAATGGTGGTGGAAAATTTTTGATCCGGCCGGCCGGCCTGCCGGCCTCTGCGCCAAACTTTGCTTTATAACTCGAGAACGGCAATAGATAGAGACTTCCGGTTTGAAGTTTTCTATAGAAATGTGGGTGTAAATTTTCATTTTTTCGCATTTTCAAAATCCAAGATGGCCGCCGTCCGCCATTTTGAACTATCATCAATGACTTCCCTTATAGCTAGAAGTCTGAAATTTTAGTATGTTGTAGAGCTCAGTGAGACGTTTTCATCGATAATTCATACTTGACAATCGGTCAAGCCGTTTAGCAAATATGGCGGCCTAAAGCAAAAAGTGTTTTTTTGATATAACTTGAGAACGGCTTAACCGATTTTGACCATCTTGGTATCAAATGAAAGGTATTGAGAAGCCCTACAACTGTCTAGAACATTCCAAGTTCCAAAAACAGCCGCAAGAGGCGCTAAAATCAAAAACAAAAATTGCCTAACTTTAAGGGGCAATATCTCCCAACATCTGTTATCGTTTTCCTTTAAATTTTGATATGTTGTGGCCTGACTCAATATCTTTCACCAGTCCGAAAATGAAGAAAATCTATGTCGCCGTTTAGAAGATATCGCAGTTTGAAAAATTCTTGAATTTGAAAAGTTCTAAGAGCCATATCTCCTGCACTGCTTGGCCGATTTTGCTCATCTTAGTATCAAATTAAAGATTTTGCAAAACTCTATAACTTTCTAGAACATCAGAAACCTCTAGAACTATTCCTTCGGAACAAAAAATGCCAAAAACTGTTTTCGCAAAACAAAAATCTGCCATTTTGTGTTCTGGAGGTGACCTTGAAAATTATTGAAATTTATGTTAGTTTATAGTCTGTTTTAATGCCTTTCCAAAACTAGTCAAGAAATTTCTGTAGGTCTTATAGAACCAGAGATATGACCATTTTTATCCATCAAATTGTCGAATTTTACAAAAAAATCAAATTTGTCTGCTAATTCTGCTCACAAATCGCATTACAACGCATAAACAAACTTCTACACGTTGTGGGACACCAACTCTTATAACTGGACGCGTTATGATTGACTTTATTTAAATATTTCCCCCAATTTTCCTCCTCTAAACGCCACGTTTTGTTGAATTTTATGCATGAATGTTTCAATTTGCATTGTTTTTTGAGCTTTTGGGGGGCTTTTTCAGATACCTACATATATAATAGATCTATATTCAATCTATTTTGGTGTGAAATTCCTTGAAAGAAAATAAAGTTTGAATTCTCAATCAATTTTATTTACTTGCGTTTATTGAGAGCTTTCCCAAGCACACGCATGAAATCACAAAATTCTTATGAAAATTATGGTTTTTTTTGAGCTTTTTTAAAGCTTTCAATTGACGTAAAACAATGTCATTCAGTCAAACGAAAGCGAAAGGTCATGTAATTCAGTATTAATTTCCTTTGAAAGTTTCTTTTTTTCTAACCTGTATGAAATAGCTCTGTATGGAAAAGCATTAATCAATATTAATGCATCTTCATTCTCTGTCAAAGGTCAGAAAACATGGTATGTTTGCTGTAAGAATTACATTAATTATAGAACATAAGATACATGACAGAGAACACGGGGAGAACACAATGCATCATCAAATGAAGAATTTCTACATTAAAATGTAATTTCTTTCATTTTTACGAGAAGCAATATTTTTTATGATTTCAAGTTGCATATAAAAGCATCTCTTGAACCAAATTGCAAGCTTTATTCAACTTGAAATTACATTTTCTCTTCAGTTTGTTGTAAGAGTAAATCGTGTAGTCTCAACAAAAGTGAATTTTCTCAGCAATGTGGGAGCTTTTCAATTTTCTCTTCTTGTTATTTATTAATAATTTTGAATTTTTGTGAGTACATACCATTTATTACTTTGATCGTTATAGGCGAGGAGTTTGATCAAAATTCTGTAAGTTCTAAGCTTAAATCAGGGCCTAATTTAAACTTTAAGAATTTTCTGAAAACATTTAAGAATTTTATTATGAAGTTAAATGAATTTTCGCAGCTCAAAAACTGTCGAAGAAATCGCTTTTCAAATATGCTTAAAACTTCCGCTCAAAAGCTCTTTCCAAATATGTACAAAAAACTTCGTAAACTTTTTATATATTTACAATAATTTTCATTGTAACAAAAAAAAATACGTTAAGAACATATTTATTTTAATATATAAAAGCTCTAAAAAAAATTATATTTATCAGCCTTCTATGCATTTACAATTAAAGATTCATTGCTAATTGTGCTAAAATGTCAAGAGAATCGTAAAAAAGTTAAATAAAGCACGGAATATCTGAATATATCTATTTAAATGAAAGGAAAACATAGTATTATGTATAGGAACTAGGTGTGAAAATTGTGTTACAACTGACGTTCAAACAAGTGAGTGGGGTGTGAAATTCCTTTCATGTGAAATTATCCCACCACCAATTTCCGTGACCATCATTCACAATATATATTCCTAACATATACTGGTTTCCATGGTTAATTGCCAATGCACACAAATTACGTTTGAATTTATGTGCAAAATGGTTTGTGTGATGATGTAAAAGAACATATAGAAGATTGATTGCTGGTTAGTTGATCTTTTTAATGAGTTTATTTTGTCATTCAGCTTTTCCAAGTACTTTCCCATTTACCCATATCTGATGTTTAAGTATAAAAATGGCATATTGTTGTGAAAAATGGAAAATTCTATAGGCATTGTGAGGCTTTTATCTTCTTCATAGATTGGTTTTTGCTGTTGTTGAATTTGTGGGTTAACACTTTTATGCCCAATGAATGATTTAAAGCGTCCATTATTATTTTAATTTAAAAGCTTAAAAAATCAATTAAAAAATTGTCTAAAATAGGAATTAAATTACTCTATTTTTTACAGAGGAACATGAGAAATTAGAAAATGTTTTTTTATACTTATTTTGAGCATAAAAAGTACTCAATTCAAGCCTAAGAATTACTAAACTCAAGCCTAAAATGTATTAAATTCAAGCAGGAATAATTTACTCAATTATTAGCAAGGGGTGTCAAAATACTTGACAAATAAACACTCCTAGGATTATTTTTCTTAAATAAAATATCAGAAAAAAGATTTCTCATACAATAAAAGATAATCAATTCAAACTATATCAGGAAGAAATTTTTTTTTTGTTAAAAAAGAAGTGATTTTTCGACGTGTAGAGACAATAATAATTTTCCGGGTTTTTCATCGGTTAAATGGGGCTTCTCACCTAGAAAAACTCACGTTTTCCAGAGCTTTCGGCTCCGTTCTAAATTATTATTTTG
The DNA here is from genome assembly GCF_024334085.1 of Lutzomyia longipalpis. NCBI lineage: Eukaryota > Metazoa > Arthropoda > Insecta > Diptera > Psychodidae > Lutzomyia > Lutzomyia longipalpis. The sequence goes on from NC_074707.1 coordinate 50,521,020, forward strand.
TTAATTCAGTACTATAAACTTAAAAAATCTTCATGATATAAAATGTTTAAAAGAAAGCTCTTCAAAATAAAAAAAAAATCTTCCAACATCGTGCATAACATCCTTTCAATGTTTATAATCAATTCTTTTCAATCGATCTGAACTCTACCTAGAACAAATAATCATAAGTTAATTGAAAGCTAACAAGCAAAAAACTGCTTATCATACAAAGCTTTCTGAACTAAAGCTAAACTGCGGGTAAAAAAAAGCAATGAAAATTATATGCTTGACTCCGGGAAATGCACCAAAGCTCCACCCCTCGGGGGGCCAAGGTCGTGTCTTCAAAGTTCGCGCATTATTAGCTCTCGTGGGCTAAAATCACACACAATAGCTGATCTCTCGTGTTATTTGATGAATGATGTCCAAGTTGAAATTGTTTGTCTCTCTGACGTACCCGTGTCGTGTTTAATTAGCGTGCGAGAACTGCAAAAGTCCACTTGCGGTAAGCGTTAAAGTGAGAAAAATTTTCGACAGTTGAGTTTAGCTTTCCGAGGAGTTAAGCTCTCTTTTGTGTGGAGTTTCTCGCACCTCAATTCTATTCTTTGCAACTTTTATCCACCTTCTGCCGGGGTGCTATATATTTTTTTTGTGTACGCACCAAGAGTTTTGCGGGAAAAGTTGTGCTTTTATTGATTGTTTTTTTGGGGTGGAGGGATATTTAACTTACTCCCTCATCATCAGCATTCATGTGAATTTTATCAAGTTTGCGGGTGAGAACTTCCATCCTGTTGTTACCAAATGGTGGTGATGATGAAAATAGTTTTGTACAAGTGCTCCAACTATATACAGACACACATATATTAACGAAGCTAAAGCTCAGCTAAAGCCAAACTTTTGCCACTCCTCCAGTGCAGAACAATCAACAAAAGGGGTGCCACAAATTGTTTTCCACCAACATTAATTACTATTGATTGTGTTTTTCTTTTACTTGTGCTCCCTTCCTCGCAATGATTGCTCATAACCCTTTCATGACAAAGTGATTTTGCAACAAAAAAAAATCTTCTCCGTATATGTGCATGAAAAACGTGATTTTCGCATGAATGGACATTTTTCTCAAGGAAAATAAGTAAAGGTAAAAAAAAATTAACTTTCAGTTGAGTGAATTCGAATGATTCGTCGAAGAATTGGGACACAGAAAAGTTGATAAATCAATCAAAGTGAGACGCAAAAGCACGGAACTTTATCACTTTTCTCTCAGTGCAATTTTCCCCAAAACTTGTGTAATTTGTGCAGGAATTCAAGGTACTGCACTCTTCACTTTTTCCAGAGACGAACTTCCTCCCCCGGATTGATGGATGCTCTGACAAATCAATCTTTCGCTACCTATTTGTAGACTTGGAGCACATATTGAATGTTTGTGCGGTATTTGGTTATTTACACACCAAATTCTAAAACTACATAGATAGTGTGTATACCCCCCATTGTTGGCACAATTGCTCATCACCTAGACCTTCCGGGAGACATACCAAGGCGCATTTACCCAAAATCCCCAAAATTGTACCAATTTTCACATTCAATTCACACGAATTTGTTGAGGCCATTTTGGGGTGAGTTTCTCAATTCTTTTTATTAAGTATTATACAACCATTCAAAAAGAATTGCCAAAAAGTTGTCGCCAGATACGAAAAACTATTACTGAATTTATATAATTGTGTTTTAGCAGTACAAATTAACGTCTTCAGTGTTGCAAAGCGCGAAAAACAAGCATTGTCTTCAAAATTTTTTCTCTAATTCGGGGGTATTTACATTAGCACATGGGATTTATTGTGGTTTAAACAAGTCTTCTGTAAAATCTAATGAAACTTGAAAGCTTATTCCGAAAAAAAAGCTTCTAAGGCCATTAATTATTTCTTAATTTTTTCCTTTCACTTTTATTGCTAAGAATTACACAAGCTGAAAATTCATTTTTTAATTATTTAGTGTCTATATTTAAGGGGGGTCTCTTGGGAAAATTGTTAGAATTTACACATATTTAATGTTGCAATTTTTAGGGGTTTTTCTTAAACCTGGTTTACCAATATTGGTTACATTTGAAGCCTAATTATTGAAGTGTAAGAAAATCACTTTTCGCCATCTTAGGTGCGACGCCATCTTGTGATTTTCCGTCTTTTCCACAGAACTGCCTTAAAACACAAAGGTAGGTTTTTCTCAGGATCTACTGGATGGATTTTGATGGGGTAAAAAGCAAATGAAACAGGAAATACCAATGCAGATTTTGATGTACCAGAATTTTGAATTTCCATTCTGGGGCTGAGAAAAGTGGAAAAACGTCAAAAATATCTGACCAAAAGTCACATTTTTCCACTTTTCTCAGCCCCAGAATAAAAATTCAAAATTCTGGTACATCAAAATCTGCATTGGTATTTCCTCTTTCATTTGCTTTTTACCCCATCAAAATCCATCCAGTAGATCCTGAGAAAAACCTACCTTTGTGTTTTGAAGAAAATCTCAAGATGGCGTCGTACCTAAGATGGCGGAAACTGATTTTCTTATTCTTCAATAATAAGTCTTCAAATGTGACCAACATTTGAAAACCAAGTTTAAGAAAAACCTTAAGAAAAATAAAAACATTGAATTTCACCAGCTCTCAAAAGAGACCCCCCTTAATGAAAAAAAATGACATAATTTGTCGCCTATATAAATTGATGAAATAAGCAAATACTTCTTATATTGAAGAACTTAAAGCAATAAGAGGAAATAAAATTTTGAGAGAGAATTTTTCCTGAGTTCTGTGTATGTAGCCAAAGAAATTTTTTTAGAACAAAATTTATTTTAAACAAGTTCTAAAAAAAAGTTTAAAAAAATTTAGAAAATTCTAAACTATAATCAAAATTTTGTCATTTAACGAGCAACGAATTAAGCATATTTTTAATTTTTTTGTTTTTAAAATTATCTCGAAAATCGACCATGCCTTAATTACTATAGAATTGGGAATTCCTTTACTTTTCCTCCAAGTTCCTTACAAATTTAATTTTTTATTTAATCATTTTCACTCAAAAAAAACATTTCTAAGAACAATTTTCTTTTATTTTGAGTTCATTATCAAAATTAATATACAACGATGAACTCATTAGTTTAAGAGAGAAATGCTTCGTTAGAAGGTGCTAATTTGTAGTTTACGAAACGACAACTTTTCAAGTTTACAAAATGCTACAAAAATAGTAAAATAAAGAAAGATTAATGCTAATTTATTCATTTTCACTGTTTACACAATATTGCAAAACAATTTTTATGCTTTAAGCAATATTTGCGGCGAAAATTCCCTTTTTTTAGATGACCGGCGCTATGTTTTTATATATTGGACAGGCATAGAAAATGACATTTTGCAAAATTCGTCATGTATTTGATGCTTTTCAAATTTTATTCTTTGACACAAATCAAATTTTCGAGTTGTGTATTTGTGCGAAATAACAGAAAGCACAATTCTATGCAAATATATAAAGATCGTTTAACATTCAATATTGGCACAATTATAAATTGATGCTGTTGACTTTGGGATTTTGTGTCATCTACATTGAGAATTTTGCGTTCTTGGTTTTTCCCCATCTTTTGGTCATCCACAGGATTTGCAGGATATTTATTTATCCATACATTTGCAAATAAATTCATTTTTTTTTAAATATATATTTAGCTTTGCCACATGACCTTTCTCAGAAAGCTTACCGCCTTTTGATACATCCCGCAATTTTAATTTAAACGTTACCTACCCACAATCAGGGTGAATTTATTTCGCAAGAAGAGAGCAATAAAAATAAAAAAATAAATCGCTTCAGGAGAACGCGCTTAAATAAGCAAATGGCATTTGTATTTCATTTAATTCTTGAATTTT